>NC_053161.1:105292299-105374799 GCF_016835505.1 Polypterus senegalus
TGTGTTCAAGTTACATTCCGTGTTTGTCAATCGTTGTAAAGATGACAGGTTTCATTCATCGATTCGTTTCTTACTGCATCAATAAACAGCTCGTCTTCTTCTTTATCTGAGACCTGACACACTGCATGCACGGGTTTTTTACACTGTCTTCCTTTAGCGGGATATTGACTTTTTCCACCGTGTGCTTTGTTTCCACAGTAGCTGCATTTATGAATATGCTTATCAGACGCTTCATATTTTTGCTGCCTTTTCAATTGTGTAATTCGGTTTTGTTCAGCTCTTTGGAACTGTTGCCTTTTATCTGTGCACTGCGTCAGTTCACGTGAGCCACTCGGTGTACTTGCATCGAAGGTTCCCAGCTGTGCTGGTGCCATCTCGTGCTATGTCCATAGCTTTATTTAATGTTACCTTAGTCCTGGCACTTAAAACTTTCTCGCAGTTTCGCTGAGTTTGTGCCAAACACCACGCTGACCATCTCATCTTCCTCTGCATAAGCACAGTCCTTAACCCGTGAATATTTAGTGGGAGTTTGCTATTGGATTGCCGCTGACGGACGACCTTATATGGGCAGGCACTAAATTACAAACGCCAGCGCAGCCTGTCTATAAACTTCATTTAAAGTGTAGGTTTACATCGTGCTTTGTTTCCGAAGTAGCAGAACTCATCGATATGGTTGTATATGTCACTTTCGCTTCTTATTGTTTAGCTGCCTTCTCCATTATATGTTTTCTTCAGCGCTTTTTTGAGGTCTTCCTGATTTTCTATGTGCTGCGTGATTACGTGGGAGGCGTGATGATGTCACACGAAACTCCGCCCCACGGCGTTGAAGCTCATCTCCATTACAGTAAATGGAAAAACTGCTTCCAGTTAGGACTAATACGCGTAGAATTTCGATATAAAACCTGCCCAACTTTTGTAAGAAAGCTGTAAGGAATGAACCTGCCAAATTTCAGCCTTCCACCCACACGGGAAGTTGGAGAATTAGTGATGAGTCAGTGAGTGAGTGAGTGAGTGAGTGAGTGAGTGAGGGCTTTGCCTTTTATTAGTATAGATGTATATATATGTATATGTATATATATATATATGTGTATATATATATGTATATATATGTGTATATATATATGTATATATATATATATATATATATATATATGTATATCTATACTAATAAAAGGCAAAGCCCTCACTCACTCACTGACTCATCACTAATTCTCCAACTTCCCGTGTAGGTAGAAGGCTGAAATTTGGCAGGCTTATTCCTTACAGCTTACTTACAAAAGTTGGGCAGGTTTCATTTCGAAATTCTACATAAGGGTCATAACTGGAAGCTATTTTTTCCCATATAATGTAATGGAGTCTTGAGTTGGAGATGGCGGGGCGGGGTTTCGTGTGACATCATCACGCCTCCTACGTAAGTGCGTAGAGAACAAGGAAGAACTCCAGCGATGAGCACAAAACGCCATTTCACAATTGAGAAGGCAGAAAAACATTATGAAGCAAATGATGCATACAAGCATATTCATAAGTACAGCTACTGCGGAAACAAAGCACGGCGTGAACCGTAAGTTTATATTAAATTAAGTTCATAGACAGGCTGCCACTAGCGCTTGTAATTTAGTGCCTGCCCATATAAGGGCGTCCATCAGCGCAATCCAATACAAACACTGCCGGTAAATATTCACGGTGAAGGACTGTGCTTATGCAGAGGAAGATGAGATGGTCAGGGTGGTGTTTGGCACAAACTCATTGAAACTGCGAGAGAAACTTTTAAGTGCCGGGTCTTAGCTGACATTACGAGATGGCACCAGTACAGCTGGGAACCTTCGATGCAAGAACACCAAGCGGCTCACGGAACTGGCGCAGTGCACAGACAAAAGCAACAGTTCCAAAGAGTGCTGAACAAAACCGAATTACACAATTGAGAAGGCAGCAAAAAATATGAAGCGCCTTATACATACAATCATATTCATAAGTGCAGCTACTGCGGAAACAAAGCACACGGTGGAAAAAGTGAATGTCCTGCTAAAGGAAGACAGTGTAAAAAAAACCGTGCATGCAGTTTGTCACATCACAGATAAAAGGAAGACGAGCTGTTTATTGATGCAGTAAGGAACTAATCGATGAATGAAACCTCTTATCTTTACAACGATTGACAAACACGGAATGTAACTTGAACACATCCTACAAATACGAGCCTGATTGAAAGAAATAATGATAATCAAATCCTTGATGACAGCAACATTCAATAACACTCACAAAACAATTACTGTATATTGACAATCATGTTACGCTATTTTTAAAATGTTCCCTTTTCTTTTCATAACTTCTACTTCTCCACTGCGATGCGGGTATATATATATAAATGTATATATATACCCGATCTACAATACATACTTTAGCATAGACAAGCCACACGCTGTGGCTAATTGTAGAGTCTTAAGCCTCTAACGCCGACATTCGAGGTTTGATTCCCGAGAGGGATGTACTGACTATGTACGCGCTACCGATTCATTTTACCTTAGCATCTCCTTGGTTTGGGACGTATGAAAAATATTAGGTTAACGCAGAATCATGTTACGCTATTTTTAAAATTTTCCCTTTCTTAGCACAAGCACAGCTGAGAAGCTTGATGCATGTACTCCATAACGTTAAAAATAACGCATTTAATCACACTTTCAATTCCAAGCAAATGGGAACTTTTGTCAATGCATGATTTCCTGGTACATCCATTACACTGATGCACACATCACAGCTACAAAAATGTTAGAGTCGGAATAAAAGCGTTCCTACGACTGATCATTTCGACTACCAGAAGCCTTGATAAAAGCATGGTTTTGTGCACACTGAAAAGCAAGCAAAATTAGATGCATTACAGAAAGCGGACTTTGTGGCTCTTACTGGGGATCATTGGACTTCCGTGACCGTTAGTAATTCTAAATACATCTAATTACAAAATGTTCAATGATCACACTGTTTTAGCCTAATGTACAAAATAATTTTGGCTAATGTTACTCAGAGTTTAAAGAGTAAGCTGGTCAAATTACCTTTTATGTTTCTGACTTATTTTTTTAAAGAAGAAAAAACTGCACTTTATGGTGAAATTTTGGTTATTATTATTTAAAGACAATACTATTCTGAAAATGTACTTAAAGTACTTAAACTACCACTTTATTTTTAAGTCTGCCCAATTTTAACCAGGGATGATATTTTTGTTTCTGTTTTGAATTCAAATGCAGTTTAAAAGCTTTTTTTTCAGAAATTAAAACAGCTTCAGTTTACAATATTCATGTCCATGTCTATTATTTGATTCTGTCGCCCACTAAAACCGCTTTTAAATGAAAAAAAAAAAAAATTTGCGATTTGGGGCAAATTTACGGGTGTCGATTACATACGATTAATCAAGATTAATTCTTACACAGCCTCTAATTAATTGGATTAATTTTTTTAATCGAGTCCCACCCCTAATATATATATATGTAGATATATATGTAGATTTGTATATATATGTGTATATACAGTATATATGTAGATATGTATATGTGTATATACAGTATATATATCTGTGTGTGTATATATACAGTATGTGTGTATATGTATATATATGTATGTGTGTATATGTATATATATATATATATATAACTGTATATATATGTGTATAGATGTGTATATATATATTTATATATATGTTTATATGTTTATATATGTGTCTGTGTGTGTGTGTGTATATATATATATATATATATATATATATATATATATATATATATATATATATATGCCAGCAACACTCATGACAATTACAAAACAATTACATTGTCAATCATGTTACGTTATTATTAAAATGTTTCCTTTTCTTTTTACTTCTCCGCTGCCAATCGCAGGTATTTTGCTATATATAAATAGATAGATATGACAACAACACTCATATCAATGACAAAACAATTACATTAACAATCATCTTACGTTATTTTTAAAATGTTTGCTTTTCTTTTCATAACTTCTTTAACACACTACTTCTCCGCTGGCCTGGTATTCTGCTAGTGTATATAGATATATAGATATATATGTGTATATATATATATATGTATATGTGTGTGTGTGTGTGTGTGTGTGTGTGTGTGTATATATATATATATATATATATATATATATATATATATATATATATATATATATATATATATATATATATATATATATATAATAAATTGTTTTAAGTTAATTAAATGTCTCATAATTCTCTTTTGAAAATGTTAATATTTTTGATTGGATTTTGCTTTTTTCATGGTGTAACGGGATGCTTAAAAGATCTGAAATTTTTCATTTCAAAGGTTATTTCTTCATAATCAAGATAAATATTAATTTCCCATATGAAGTGTTCTTAAGTGAAGCATTTCTATAAATGTTTTTTAAAAATATTTAGCCAACTCCTGAGTTTTATAATGAAGATAAAGGCTATCAGGATCCCAACGTAAAAATAAAGTAAAACGTACCAGATATGTCCACTTTTCAAGCCAAAGGTTTTTTTCAGGTATTGATCCATATATGAAAATTGCACACATATTGCAAAACAGAGTATCCATGTTGTTCAAGAAAGAAACAAAAGCAACACAAACTATTGTTTTTTGATTCAGCCATTTTAAAAGTAGACTAGCTGTGCGCTTTACTGTTCATCTTCCTCCTCAGCAACTTTTCAGGAATTCCCAGTAGACATGTGTTAATGAACTCCACTGTTTAAAAGCAACTGGAATGTGGGGCAAGGAATAGAATCGTGAGCTTAGAAGAAATGAGTGTATGGGAAGTGAGGAACGTGAGTGGGAGTCCTGAAGTTGGGGGAATCTGTTGTGGGATGTCCAGATCTGCTGAACAATTCTTTTTAATAGCAGTGAAAGTGGCTTTTGAAGGGTGGTCCTGGACAGAAGTTGGTGTGTATTGTTGGCGCTTTGGAGAAGCTGCAGCATGTGTGAATTGGAGAGTCAGATATTTGGTGAAGCAGAGGTCTTTTCTGGAGGGTAGGGGAATCCATTACCGCAGTAACTGGAGCTAAGTGCATAATAGTTACTGGGACGTGTGCCTGGTGGCACTCTGTAGTTGACTGAGGTTATAATGACTTTCTCAGTGTCTTATCTCTTTGAGGAGCTGTCTGGGTGTTTTTAATTAATAAACATTATTTAGAATTTTAAATTGAAATATTTATTCACCTTGGAAGTAACATTTTTTAATTAGAATGCACTGTCTTGAAACACTAAGCTACTACTTGTATCTCATCACTTGCTACTGGTTATCCTTGGAACACGAGCTACAAGATGCCCAATAGTTTGGTCGAAGCAAGGTATGTGGGTGGTATTGGGCTTCACACCCTAGAGTTGTGGTTTCTTCCAGCATATACTGCATATCGTCTCTAAGCGCTGCTATTGACATTTTTCAGTGTTGACACCCAGATGTAAATTGCTGCTTCTCTTTTGTAGACATGTAGCCAGTAATCGCTGAAAAAGATCATATGATCACTCACAGTGTATCGCTATTCAGAAACATATCTGATTAAAAAGAAATATATATATTGTATGTTGCTGCCTGGTATCTTCATGCATTCTTGTGCTTGGGTGGTAAAGCAAGAAAGCAGTGGAGCACATGCATAGCATGCAATCCAGTGACAAGAACTGAACAGACTTTATAAGTATACATTTAGTTTTAATCACATTAACGTTTAGTAAGTTTAGTACAGTTAGTTTAGTATAAGCAGAGTGGTAGCGCAGAGCTGTCATTCGAGCCTCACAGCGCCAAGATCTTCATGGAGTTGCATATTCCTTGCATATATTTAAGGACTGATTGGTATCAGCTAGTGTCTATGAGCTTCAAGTCAAGTCAAGTAGGAAGAGTCACCAGAGACATGAATGTCACTGCCAAGGTAAGTAAACCTCTCAACAAGGTCAACACTCTCTCCGTAAACAGACACGCTGCTGTGAGTTTACTCTCTCAAAAATATTATCCTCTGTAATTACCATGTCTTCAGCAACAGCAACACGCTATGCATCATACAATTGGGTTGTGGACTTTTCATCTGTACCATTGTGGGTTTAGCTCACCACAACCTAGAACATTCCTATATAGGACATCTCCAACAATTTGTAATTCAAACAGATTTGCTGGGATAATAAACATTTTTCCAGACTGTTGTTTAAGATATATGTATAATTGAACTCTTGGCCTTTTTTCACCCTCTTTAGTATTTTTTGTTATCATGTGCGCACACAATTGCTTGCCCCCGTGAACTTGGTATAGATATGCAAGTGGCTTGGCTCTTTCAAAAATCTAGTAGTTATATAAATGTATGTATAAATATGTGCAATGCAGTATAATCAGTTAATTTTAAACTTATTCTTAGGTATACAAAGTATAATGAAACTGTTACATGCTCTCTTTAGCACCATGCTGTCACTTGGCTTGAATCTCTCATCACAGGCAATATAAAATAACTGTACAGAATGCAATAGGCGAAAAGTAGGTGCTGTTTAGGAAAAAAATATATGATTGGAGCAGTGCTGTCTATAGTTACAACCCATGGCAGAAGCTTTGGAAATTTGGTGAATGGTGGTGGGGCTGGGAAGTGAGCTGTGTAAGAACTACAACCATGACTCCCGCTGTGAGTGGAAACATGAACAGGAAACGTATCCTTAATTCAAAAAAACAGTACCAAGAATATTTAATAAAATGTATTGTTTTCAGTGTATTTATCTTGTCAGAAGTATGTCTAATAAATGCAGAAGGCGCATTTTCTTAGACGTAAACATTTGCTGGTTTGAACTGTTTGTATTCTGTTGGTTTTAAGCCATACTGGGGCCTCAGTACCCTTCACCTTCACTATAAAAGACAATAGCAGGCTAGGTATTTAAAAGAAAAAATTACAAACACAATTTTTATGTGGCAAATAAATACATAACATGATTGTGAAGAAATACTTTTGACTTGAAAATTGCCAAACTTATCCTTTAATCTCATTCAAAGTTCATTTTATAAAAAAAGGATGTTTATTTCATAAAGGGAAGGGTATTTCTATAAATGTGGTATTTGTCTTATATCTTATTGTCATTTTACTGTGCTTTATATCTGTGTTGAAGCTGACAGATAATATGTTAAATATGTTTCATCACCTGTGAATATGCAGTCTTGCTGAATCTTTTCACTTGAATTGCATGAAATTATTGTTTGTATGTCTTGAAAATCTTCAATTTTGTGTTGCTTGACATTGCAATTTCACAGGGCTTCATCTGTCCTTACTGTATCTGTTCTTACCAAACACCCAGTGAACTTTTTGACCATTACGAGCATGAGCATGGAGAAGGAGACACTAAAACAAAGGAGCAGCAAAATTCTCTTCCTGATATTGCCGTGCGTCACTGTATTTTATATTTTGATGCTGTGTGGTGGTGCTTTCCTGTATTCTTCAAAAATAGTTAATTACCTGTCTAGTGCATGTTAATTGTTGGTGGGGATGGGTTTTTGGGCAGTCCTAAATCTGTGGCCAATTTACTGCTGACTTTTTTCTAGTGGTTTAATTTAGTGTAGTAGTTTTTAAGCTAGTTACTAGATCTTGGAGAATAATGTTTCTTAATTTCATTTTTCCCTTTTATTGATAAATTAACCAATATGTGTGTGTGTGTGTATGTATGTGTGTGTGTGTATATATATATATATATATATATATATATATATATATATATATATATATATATATATATATATATATATATATATATGTGTATATATACATATATATATATATGTATGTATGTGTATATATATATATATATATATGTAATTGGTTTTTTTTTCTGTTGTTGCTTATTCCACCAAAGATATTATCTTTTATTCTTTAGTGTAAAAGTGAACAGTAGGTTCATCCAAAAAAAAAAAAACTTTCATATACTTAAGATAAATATAAATGAAAATAGAATATGTCCTCTCAAACAAGATGAAAATTTTATTTTTGGTGCAAAAAGTAATAGTGAAAATAAATTCCTTATCAGTCACTGTATTTTGGGCGGAGTGGTGGCTCTGAGGTAGGGATCTGCACTGGTAATTAGAAGGTTGCCAGTTCAAATCTTGTAAACTTCCAAAGTGACTCTACTTCGTTGGGCCCCAAGCAAAGCCTTTAACCTGCAGTTGCTCTGTCCTGGGTATGACGTTAATCTGCATCCAGTCCTGCATGTAGGCCCTCCAACCTGCAGGGAAAAACCTGGGCATTGGTGGCAGAATTGGCATTCCAGCCACCATAAAAAAAACCTCACCCTGTTCCATTCCATCTGAACTAGTGTGGTTCTGAGGTGTCACCCAGGGCTGCACTTGGGTTCTAATCTGGGGATCCTGAGTTGATTTGTCTTGTCATGGGTTTGGCAATGTGCTGTATCAGCGCGTGCTCCTAACCTCTCACTGATTTTGAAAATAAATTAAAATTAATTGTTTGACCCAATTAGGAAGAATATACCCAGCTAATATACATCACAGCTTTTGATTCCTCGACAAGAAAACAAACCAGCATATTCACTGATGATGATTTTGATGCTGTATTCAAACTTTAAATACATGTACTGTACTGGTTTGAAAAACATTCCTTCAGATATTCTGTAGGAATATTGGTTGAGATAGTTATAGGGGTGGGCGGTATGACCAAAATTGTATATCACGGTATTTTTGTAAATTATCCCGGTTTCACGGTATTTGATGGTATTTTTTTCCCCATTCATGAGTGGATGTTAACCACATTTTCCACTGCAATTACTGGCTAAGAATAACCTATTCCACTGTCAAGAGTATTGCACATTGTACAAAAAATTTTTTAATGTGCACACAAGTATTAATATAGTTTTGCATTGCCCCATAAAGTGATAGTTTTCAAGGGGGTGGCACTAATGGAGAAGGTATCACATTGCATGACAGATGCAGTCAAAATATAGAACCTTTTTATTGAACACATTTTTCAAAAACAAATTATAATTTTGACAACATATTTTCAACCATACAGAGGCATTTAGACTTAGTAAAATATCCAGAAGTGCTTGTCAAAAATTGTATTGCACCGAATATGTCTTGGAAAAGGAATAAATAGAAAATATTTTTTGTAAACCAACTACACTTTCTGTTAATGTTAACAATCTCTGTCCACTGACACGTTAAAGTGACTTTTTAAACAACTTTATCATCATTAAGCTGCATAATATTTAAACTAATAAATAATAACAATAAAATAAATAATAGTATTATTACTGAAAGTTGCACTATTACTTCAAGACTTCAAGCCCAGGTGCATTACACAGTATTCACCAAATTAAAATAAAATAAAACAAGTGCAACTTGGTGATGACATCTTTACCAACTGAACCATCATTTAGGCAAACTGCATTAATATGGACCTTGCTTCAAGCTAAGCTATACTGGGAAAAAAATTCTAATTAAAGTAGAATGTCGTAAACTAAACTTCTTCCTAAAATCAATGTTTAATCAATTACTTAATTTACCCTGTCATAAATTAATGCAGCACTTTAAATGCTTTGTGTTACGTTCCCCGACCCAGTAGTTAATCATACCCTTCTTAAACTGACTTCCTCCGCACTAAGAGAAGACAGCAATCACCATACAGAATCCATTCACTTCATGATATTCCTGCTTTCTGAAAATTTATAATGCTAAGATAAATACTTGATATCATTTTCTTGATGAAATGCATTAAAGCAGGTATTACACATGCACGGTAGTGAGGCGGTAGTGCTGCTCCCTCGCAGTAAGGGGTCCCCAGGTCTATGTTCAGTGTAGAGAACTTTATGGCAGGTGTGACCAGGCTCCAAAAAATTGGATGTATGAATAGCTATCGCACAGGTTTAACTTAAATATTGTGCAAATGTTGGGTTTCTGATCTGCTGGTCGGAGACACAAACACAAAATTCAATGCATGTTCTTCTGAGCTGGCTATGCATGCATGCTGTCTCTATCTGACATACCAAAACCCCAGTTCCTTTTTCCTTCCTTCCTTTTTCTTTCACCACATAACCAATCACCACACGATAAACGTCTTTGTGAAATTAAAACTAGTTATAAACTTGGCCCACAGAGTGTTCAGAACTTTAAAAATATCTTCGTTATACATGTTTAATTATGCCATCCATTCAGAGTTGCGCCCATCTCTAAACGAGTCACCAGCACATCACAGGATGAATACAAGCAAAACATACACTAGCGGGGTCAATATAGCACAACAAAACCCCACATCCTACATGACTTTGAACGGAAACTGAAGCACGGCGAGTAAACCCACCAGAAAAACATGCAAATGCAAGGCAGGCACGCCGTCGTGCCCCCATATGATTAATGCATGCTTTAATGCATTTCACCATGAAAATTATATTAAGTATTTATCTTAGCATTCTAAATGTTCAGAGAGCAGGAAGATCATGAAGTGAATGTATTCTGCGCGGCGATCGCTGCCGCCTCCTCTTAGTGCATGAAGAAGTCAGTTTAAAAAATCACTTAACACAAAACATTTAATGTGCTATATAACTTATGACGGGGTTTCAGAAAATCTAGTAAATTAAATATTCATTTTACGATGAAGTTTAGTTTACGATGGTCTACTTTAATGACAAATTACGAGAATAAAGTCAACATGTCGTCACACTATTACACAGTACCCAGGTACATTACACTATTGAAAACAAATAAAACAATTACAACTTGGCTTACAGTATTATCCAGTAGTATAGAAACAGTATTTATACATCTGACCTTTTAAAACTAAAGTTATCTCCAGGCGACGGACGTGACTCTTTTTCGCAAAAGTTCTTCTGTTCATCATGTTCAACTTTACTTTTAGTTCAGTTTCGGAATGCTCTCTGTCCATTTTCACCGAGCGGCATACCTACGCTACCGCCCACTATTTGGTGGTGTAGCAGTGAAAAAGAGCCCTAGTGCAACAAATCTGTGTTTAGCGGTGTAGCAGTGAAAAAGGTCCCCACTTGAACAGTTTCCCGCTGCGCCACGTTCCGAACGTCGTTTAGGCAATTTAAACTGGTGTTGCGGTATAAGAAAAATCCATATCATAAAAAAAAACGGTTTTCGGTATGAACCGGTATACTGCCCAGCACTAGATAGTTATATTGGCTGATGCACATTATTTTATATAAAAGGAGAAAAGTTAAAAGGTTATTTCCATTCCGAGAAGGCAAGACACAACTTCATTATGTGTACCTGATATATCTAAAGTGTGTATATGATGCAATATATTCAGTAATCCAGGCAAACAATGTACTGTGTGTGTGTTTAGTTTTTTTATCAAAAAGTGGCAGTATAAATGAATAACTTAAATGTGAATATAGTGAATGTGAAAATTGAAAAGAGTATGTGCGTGTACTCTCTATCAATTCCTTCAATAATTCAGATACTCTGAATTAGCAACTAGTAGCTCATAGATGAAATGTGTAAACTCCCAAAAGTTTAAAGTATGTTGTGAGGCGCCTTAGTATTTTAAAATGCACAGTGTTAAACCAGTAAGATGGCTGGTCCGTCATGCTGCGTACTAACAAGCGGCTAGTTCTGACAATTATATCGTAGATCAATCATCACACTTGCACTAACAAAAATATGTCTTTTTAGTTCCCACGTTCTAAATCATAGGAGAAGACAAACTTATGCACAGACAAGTTACTATCAGTGGTGAAAAATATGGAACAAGTCTCACTGTCTGTACCACAGGCATTCATTTACTTCTTAAGGGCCATTGCTATTCATTTGCAACACATGCACTACTAGTCGCATCGAGTCTGTCAGCAGCTTCATACTATGTGTTTTCCTATGAAACTCTATCCATTTTTGTCTCTAACATATCCCCAATCTGCTACAACTCTTCTGTATTATTGTGTCCTGGTTAAGGTAAGACTTAAGTTGCAGAAACTATCAACATTATGTCACTCTTACTTGCATAATGAAAGATGTTGCTGGTAAAAGGGAGAACATTTTTTGTCTAAATACATAGGAAATAAAAAGAAAAACAACATAAATATAACCAGTGTTAAAAATCCTGTCAAGTTAAGTTTGGGCGTTAACTTACAGAAGGCTGGGTACTAGAACCATGCTGCTGTGTGAAGGGGAATCACACAAGTACAGTAATGAGAACACCTAGGCTTACACAAAAGGAATATATCTTGTTTAGAACTTTGAAAAAGCACTTATTTAATACATGTACAACCACAGTACGTAAATCAATATACAATAACTTTTCCCTGCTTCAAAGTGAATGTATTGTGTAAGTTTAAAGACTTTTCTTTCAGGTTTGGACTGTTGCCTCAGTGCCTGCAATTATAAACTCTTCTAAATTTAATAAGTACTACATCTTGTAGCAAATGGAGTATGTGTGTGCAATAATGGCTTAAAAAGGGCAAATAGTTCAATAGACTCCAACCTGACAGAGGAAACAGTACTTGATGTGATATATTTTTTACACTCACCTAAGTGAGTGTAATTGTGCCTCAAACCTAAGCCCTTTGAGCTTCAAGTTGAGTGTGGGTTATGTGTGGCAAGGAAACTAAAGGAAAAAAATTGATTAAGAGAGAATTAGAGAAACATATGTGAGCATAGGCCATGGGATGGAGCAGAATTTTTTTTTCTTTGGCTTCATTTGCTTATAATTGTACTTTGTCTTTGTCATTTGTTTACCTATCCTTTTTATAAATAAAAGAACTTTACTGTATGCTTTGGGTGTCTTAGCCATATTTTTGGGTGCAGACGTGTTTTTTTTTATATATTTTTCTGGTCTGTTTTTGTAAGCTACAGTATATTCTAATTAATTCCTTTCTCATAAGTAAAAGCATAAAGTATAATATTTTGTTTTGGTAAAGGTGCTAGTGTTTCTTGAAATATTTCTTATGCTGATTATTTTAACAGTGACTTTTTATTCTAACAGGGCTTCATTTGTCCTCAGTGCATGAAATCTCATGTTTCTGCAGAAGAATTGTTCAGACACTATGAAGCATTTCACAGTACTGATAATCAGTCTGGTGTAGGATCAGCCAACCTATCCCTAGGAAGGCAAGTGACTAATTTTAACTCATAATTGTTAATAAATTGTTTAAAATGTCATGCTGAAACACTCATTTTCCTATGCAAAAGCAGTCTCCAGCAGTTATTTTTATTGGTTAATTATGCACTTTGTTTGTGCTCCTTGAAACCCATCGTGAAGTGTGGTGCTTAAAGTATAGCACGCACAGGACTCCTAAATTCTGTACAGGTATTCATAGTCAAGTCATAGACATAGCCTCTTGAGATTATGTATGCGTTGTGAGTATAAAATGGAAGAGAGATTAAAAACCATGACTAGCAACTTCTCAAAGTGGATTTGTCTCTTATACAGTACTTGTGGGTCCAGAGGAACTGAAATGTCATGTATATTGAATTATTCCTTGGCAAAATCACGCAAATACGCAGAAGCCAAGGAGAGGTATTGTCATCTCATGATTCTACAGTGTCACTCACAACTCATATTGCTGTGGATGTTGGTAAACAACCTGCCAGAAGACCAACAACACAACTTTGGTGGTATTCCTGAGGATGCCCACAATTCACCTGCAAAGGGATATAGTAGACACCATCCTGTTTCTGCAACTGAGTCTTCCTATCATCTGACAATCTTTAAAGAGGAAAAAAAAGCTAAAAAATAAAAAATGACTGTATCTAGCCTGTTCGGTTATGGGAGAATAATCCCCAGAACTGACTTGAAGAATGAGACACGCCTACCTCTAGTTCAGTTAATCATGAAATAAATTAAAAAGTTTTTAATGTATTTTTCAGTGTGATGTGAGTAAATGTATTATTTGAGGCAGCTATTCTTTGGAAATGCTTTGTGTTTGTGACAAAATAATAAGGCTGCTGCACAAAGATACAATAGTGTTTATTACCTTACTGTAGCAGCATGTTCTGTGAGGTACTCCTGTAAAAAGAGGACTGTCTGTGCATCCCCTTTTGTTAGATACTTTATTAACCATAGATAACATAATAGTATCATTTTCTTAAAATATATTGAACAGACAGACATTGCTTCAGTAAAGTGGCAGTTTTATTGTTTTCATGTGTACCTTAAATGGTATGGTTTATTAAAATATGAAGGATGGGGTTATACTACACTGAAATTAACTAAAATTATATGCAAAATGATTAAATATTTTGCTGCGATTAGTGAAGATTCTAATTTGAATTGAGTTGTGAGAAATGTCTGTCTCCTCCATGATTTCCTGCATATTTTTACAGCTGTTATAAAATCTTCAATGAAAAATTAGTTGAAATGGACACTGTGTGACTAAATAACAAAGTAATATTTAATTTACTAAAGGGAGTTGCGCACAACTTAGTGCCTGATGTAGAAACGTACCATTAGGTTAATTTAATTTGCAATTCTAAGTTGGTACAGTGATGTTGAGTGTGGGTATATTAATGTGTTTTCTGTAGTAGACTTTGTGCCTGATACTCATGTGATTAACACTGACCCCTTGTGATGCTGTAATTGAACTGAGTAGATTAGACCACTGGAGGTATACTGTAGATTGATAGTCTTAAAGGATAAGTTTTTGATAAGATCATTTAGCCTCACTCAAGGTTGTCTTCTTTTTTCATATATCTGTTACTGTCTATACTGTAGTACTAGGTGTTGTACCGATTTAGCCATTATGAATGTAAAGAAAAGCCAAGCAAAATGACACCTTTTTATTGGCTAACTAAAAAGATTACAATATGCAAGCTTTCAGGGCAACTCGCCCCTTCTTCAGGCAAGATGTAACATACTGAAAATATATTATACTGAAACACTATCAGAGAGAATTAAAATGCCAATATGGAAGTAAATATTGTGATCATAATGGAATATTGTAAAAATTTAAATCACAAACATTTAAAACTGTTAGTTGAAAAAGAAAACAATTTGAACAAAATTATCCCTGCAGTTCAGTTCCTTTTCTGGTGTTGTGTATATCTAATGATTTCAACATGATGTTTTAATTAAAAAACAGTCCTAAGAAGTAGTGTGTACAGTATGTATTTGTCTAAAGACTACATTCTAAAGTTCCAGTTGCTCTATGTTTCTTTTAGTATGTGTTGTGCATTTCAGATAGCAGAAAAATTATTTGATTTTTACATTTTACTTTTTGTTTTCTTTGTAGGGATGATTTAAGCCTCCTCCGACAAGAAGTGCAAGACCTACAAGCCTCACTCAAGGTTGTCTTCTTTTTTCATATATCTGTTACTGTCTATTTGTTATATTGATACCGGCTTGTTGCATAGCCTAATTTGTTAAAAAGAAAAATTCAGATTTTTTTTTTAATACACCTTTTTAGGTTATAATTAGTTAAAAGTCAAGAATTTGGCAATAACATAAGTGTTCTTTGGTCTGTCTATACTGTAGTGCAAAATTTCAAGAAATTTTGTGTTTATGTCTGAAAGTTTTGAAGTTCTGGTAAATCTGAATACCCTGTTGATTAATAGAGCTGTCATTGTCTTGTGTCATTTTTTTAATCATTATTCTCAGAAATTCAGTAACATGTCTTTAGTAAAGGACATGTTTACAGTTTGCATAATATCAGTCTAAATACTTAAGATACAGTGGTACCTTGAGATACGAGTGCCCCAACATGCAAGTTTTTTGAGATGCGAGCCGTCACTAGGTCGATTTTTTTGCCTTGAGTTTCGAGCCAAAATTAGAGATACGAGCCATCAAAGAGCTTGTAGACGCACATTCTGAGTAACTAACAATGGAGGAGTTAATGGAACTGCAGATGCAGCAACATACAGAGGTTCTGCAGGAGATTGGTATCGCGGAGGAGGTTATCTCTTCAAGTGAGATAAAGGAAGTGTTGGCAATGTGGGAAAAACTTTAATCTTTGTTGAAAAGAATCACCCTGAAAAAGTTGCAACTGGTTGTGCCTAACTAATTTCAGAAACATTCTAAAGGGAAGGAAGAAACAAAGCTCCTTGGTCAGGTTTGTGTTGAAACGCCCTGCAAATGAAAGTGATGAAAGCATGGCAAAAAAGAAAAAAACTAGTGCAGAAGAAAATAAAATTAAGCAAAACTGAAGTGAAAGAAAAAATTAATACAATACGCTAATCGGCTCCACCAACATGTTTATTTCTTTAGATTCTCTTTTATGTTTTAAGTTTTATTTTGTTTGTATACAACACTTGTTCATTATAAATACTTTTTTCTTATGTTGAAAACATTTAAAAAAAAATTGTGTTTTTTGGGGGCTGGCACGAATTAATCTTATTTCAATTCACTTCAATGGGGAAAATTGATTTGAGGTACGAGCATTTTGACTTACGGGCTCGGTCACGGAATTAATTAAACTTGTATCTCAAGGTACCACTGTATATCCATCACATAGAGCTGGATATAATATATAATAATTCAAGTTATCTGAACAGTTGTTGTGTCATGAAATTAGCATAAAAACACTCATTTGTACTTTTTATAATATTTAATTATTCCTCATGCAATTTAAAAATCCATAAGATTATCAAACCCATTGAATCTTAATGTTACATTATGTTTGAATTAAAATTCTGCAGACAAGCATGATTGGGCAGCAGTTAATAATGCTTGCAGTGACTTAAAAACTTAACAGTAATCTTATTGTAAAATCAAAATGGAAATATTACACAGGTTGAGCATCTCTGATATGAACTTCCAAAATGCTCTGAAATTACATGTTTAGACTTAGGTCCCATCCCCAAAATATCTTATGTATATGCAAATATTCCAACATCAGTAAATATTTGAAATCTAACATTCTTCTGGTCCCAGGATTGGAGATGCCCAACCTGTACTTTCTCCCTTTCCAATATGTACAGTGCAGATAAGTTACATATTAGTAGCCCTAAAAATATATAAAATGAAAATGCATAGGTACAAGTATGCAGAAAAATGAAATAATTTCAATAAGAATCTGTATTTATCCGTTTTTTTTTTACTTGTTTACTTTTTTACTTATTTGTAATTTTAATAGTTTCTAATATTAGCACATTGTTTTGTAGCAGTTTTTCATGCCTTATGCCAGATACTATCGTAAGAGGTTTCTGTTTTATCACTACCATGCAGGAAAGAAGCATCTGCAGAAAATGGATTTTCGTTTAAAACTTGATTAAAACTTTCTGTGAAGCATCAGTTTATTTTAACTAGTTTCCACATGCTGCAGTAATATGTGTAAAATATTGAGGGTATTGCACTTAGCACAGACACTTTCAGAACTTTATATAATGAAATCAGTATAGGTAATAAAATTTAATTCATTATGCAGTTAGGAACACCCAGTTGTCTTTGAATTACCTGTGAAATAACAGTTTTTCAGGAGGGCAGATTAGAACGCAATGCTGTGGTTTAGAACATAATGAATTTGTTTGAAAAATGCTTTTACATTTTACTTTCTCTTTTTGTATGGGCATACTATGATCCATTCTGAAGATAAAAATTAAGTATGTCCCTTTTGACATCCTGGTTGACATTTTATCCATAAAAAGTTTATATAAGACCTGATTTTCATCTGTCCATTTTCTAAACATATGTTATCCTGATATTTTTAATGTACATTTTTAAACTTTTAATACTAAAATATTGATTATATAGATTTTACAATATTATTATTGTAAATTATATTTTAATATTTGGATTTTTTGGAAGTCCTCTGTTGTTCCACCTGTTGTGTATTTGAAGATATTCTGAAACATAGTAAGACCGTATACTATAAAAAAGGCCAATGAAAAATTTTTTGCGCTTACTCTCCAGGATTTTTTATTATTTTGATAAATGATTATTCAATAAAAAACTATTAAAAACAGCAAGAAATACAACATCAATTATTCCTTGAGCAGTGAATGAGTCACTCGCATTAAAAAAAAAAACATAGAGACTAACAAGTACTACTTAAATTTACATTTACATTGCATTTGTTTTTCTAAATGTATTTTCTTCCTTATTGTCTTAACATTTCTCATCTCTTATTTTTCAATTGACATAGTGAAATGAATGCCCTATATGGAGTCTTCATTGTCAGTTAAAAATCTCTTCCTTATTAAGTCAACATAAGGTGTATTATAATGCTGGACCCTAAGTTTTGTCATAGGTTTTCATGAACATGAAGATCGAACAAGTGGTAAATGTTTAGTAGAAAGCCTGAATGTGTTATCTCTGTGCTCCTGTGCATGCTGAATAGTACAAGGCTATGTCTTCTGCTGTGGGCCAGAACAAATCAAGAATTGTCTTATAAAAAATTCAGATTATGATTAGCAATATACATGGCATACTGTAAATGTCATGTTTTGAATGACATTACTAGGGATATACACTAAGAGATTCATGACACAGACATTAGTCAGTAGGCCACTTTAATGTATATTCTATAATGGAAGCATCACAGTACAGTATTTTATTTATTGTACATTCTTTTAACAGTTTTAACAGACCTCATGAATAATAGATTAGATTAACTAATCAGTGTGTGTAGGATATATCTTAAAAGGCCCAGATGGCTTTAATGTATACTGTATGGTCAAAATATGTTCTTACATATACTCATGCACCTATTTATGGCGGACCAAGTTGCAGCGATTCTTACTTGCAGACCAAGGCCATACGAAAGCAATAATGCAATAATGTTACAGAAATTACCAAAACTATCTGCAATAATAAATCTGTTGTTATTATCATTATTTCACTCCGTCTCGTCTTTTCTGACTATCAGGTTTGTTTTGATCAGTGCTTCCCCACATGGCTAATTCTTACATATTTTGTCTTCACTGCCTTTCTTACACCAGTGTTTCTCAATCTTTTTGTCCTGTAACCTGGTTTTGGCCTTTTTAAATTCTTTGATGACCTACTAGAAGCAACTGAAAACTACCCCTTTGGGTAATGACTTCACTTAGAAAAAGGGAAATCTATCACACAGTACTGCCAATCGCTTAGGTGACCCACTTGCGAACCAAAGAGAGCAACCTGTGTTTCCACCAGCAGTCACCTGGGTCTGCTTTCAGTGGCAAACGCTGCCTTACATGGACCTGGCATGAACACTGAGACTCAAAGATCAGTTTGTGCCTCTCCATACTGGCAGTTAAAGTATGTATAACAGTGACCCACACCGGACTGACAGAACCTCAAATGCATTGGCCTGTACACTTTGCAACTGTCGTACAGGCATTTTGGCATATGGCCAAAAGCCTGGTGTCAATTGGAGCCGTAAGTCGCTGCATGACTATACTCAGTTTGCGTCATAACAGCCTGAATTCACCAGACTATCAATTTAATAAGGAGTCAAAAGATTTGATTGGTGTACTAACATGTTGCAATGTATGCCAAGTATGTTGTATGTTGGTGTGCAGGCGGGGTTAATCCCTGAAACAAATTATTAATTCCATTTTATCCTACAGAAGCTTATTTTTTTTAAGATTTTGTGAATGATGAGGTTACTACATTAAACTGAATTTACTGCTGTTTTTCTGAACTAGTAGTTTTCAGTCTTATGTTGTGATAGATTATGCTTCTATAAAAACCTTTTTACAAAAGAATAGACTGCTGTGGTGAAGGAGTCCATCTGATGAAATAGGCATCCTATAAAAATGACATTTTTTTTCTCAGCTATTATCTAGAATTAGTACATGTCTTGGAAACTTTCTGGCACCCTGTAGATTGTGTAGTCTAATAGGGTTTTTTTTCTGTAGCCATTATCCCAGTCACCACAAGCCAGAATTATTTAGATCAGACTCTATTTTTCCAATCCTCCCATCTCCAGCATTTGTGCTCCTTAGCTCAACAAAACTTGCTTTTATTTTTTGGGTAGTAGTAGTAGAACATTTTTATAACTGTTTGTGATTTGGTAAAGCAAGTGATGCATTTGAAATTGTTCACAACACATATATATATTTTTCTGTTAGATGACAATCCGCAGCTTGGGTGCTACTTACTGTACACAAATAATGCCAACTTCCATTAACCATTTTCATCAATAGTTTGTATCTCTGACAATGAGAATTAATTTCATGTATTTGAAACATTGAAGGAAAAGGGCTGTCATGCCGTCTATGATGCTTATTGGTAATTAATAGGTTTCTTGGTGTTCTAATCCACTGTAATCATAAACTTCGTTTATCTGTATTTTTTATGTCAAATGTACTTATTATTTACCAGTTATTTCCTCAAGTCTTCATGTCACTATTTACCCTGTACTTGTATTTATATCAGTATTTAGCCTGTACTTGCTCAGCTAGTCATTTAATGAGGATATTATAGAATTTCAACAAAATGTCCAATAAAAATAATGGCTGTACACCATGGTTCTACCGGATTTATTCAAGCAAGATTTTTTTTTTTGGAGAAAATCACTCACATAGTCGAACTGCCATTATCATTAATTTTTCACCAGAAGTCATGATTCATTGTCACCATTGTGAGCCAGGCCAAGTTAGCAGCTGGTTTATTTTTCTATATCTTGATATGTTGTTGTTCCTTATTGTTTTATTACTTATTTCTAATTTACAGGAGGAGCGATGGTTTTCTGGAGAGTTGAAAAAAGAACTGGAAAAAGTGCAAGGACAGCTGAAGCAAGTAATTCCTTTAAAATGAATAAAAACTGTAATTGTCACATTTTATGTTTGCATTTCAGATTTTTTTAAACTTGCTTTGAACAGCACTAAACAAACTAAAGCACACTAAAGTATATTGTGTGCTTTTAATATGTATGTAAAACATCTGATGGAAGAGAGAAATGAAAGGTTTTCTTATTTGTTCACTTTCTCTCTTGTTTTTTTAGACATTTTTGCCTTATTCTAGGATTGTGATGGTGCATTAATTAGCATTGCTACCCAATAGTTCTGGGTCTCCCATTTGAATGTGAGCACAGTCTCTCTCCATGCACACTCTTTGTTTTTGACCGCACTGTTTACCTGTTAGTTACTTCATGGTACATGCCATTCATGAAATTTGACATATCACATATACTTCAAAAAAGAAAGAAAATAAATAAAGTAAATATGCAGTTAGGCCCATAAATATTTGGACAGAGACAACTTTTTTCTAATTTTGGTTCTGTACATTACCACACTGAATTTTAAATTAAACAACTCAGATGCAGTTAAAGTGCAGACTTTCAGCTTTAATTCAGTGGTTTGAACAAAAAGATTGCATAAAAATGTGAGGCAACTAAAGCATTTTTTTAACACAATCCCTTCATTTCAGGGGCTCAAAAGTAATTGGACAATTGACTCAAAGGCTATTTCATGGGCAGGTGTGGGCAAGTCCATCGTTATGTCATTATCAATTAAGCAGATAAAAGGCCTGGAGTTGATTTGAGGTGTGGTGCTTGTATGTGGAAGATTTTGCTGTGAACAGACAACATGCGGTCAAAGGAGCTCTCAATGCAGGTGAAAGAAGCCATCCTGAAGCTGTGAAAACAGAAAAAACCCATCCGAGAAATTGTTATAATATTACAAGTGGCAAAATCTACAGTTTGGTACATCCTGAGAAAGAAAGCAAGCACTGGTGAACTCAGCAACGCAAAAAGACCTGGACGTCCACAGAAGAAAACAGTGGTGGATAATCGCAGAATCATTTCCATGGTGAAGAGAAACCCCTTCACAACAGCCAACCAAGTGAACAATACTCTCCAGGGGGTAGGCGTATCGATATCCAAATCTACCATAAAGAGAAGACTGCATGAAAGTAAATACAGAGGGAGAACATCTAAAGAACATTTAAAAAAGCCAGCACAGTTCTGGAAAAACATTCTTTGGACATATGAAACCAAGATCAACCTCTATCAGAATGATGGCAAGAAAAAAGTATGGAAAAGGTGTGGAACAGCTCATTATCCAAAGCTTACCACATCATCTGTAAAACATGGTGGAGGCAGTTTGAAGGCTTGGGCGTGCATGGCTGCCAGTGGCACTGGGACACTAGTGTTTGTTGATGATGTGACACAGGACAGAAGCAGCCGAATGAATTCTGAGGTGTTCAAAGACATACTATCTGCTCAAATCCCACTAAATGCAGTCAAATTGATTGGGCGGCGTTTCATGATACAGATGGACAATGACCCAAAACATACAGCCAAAGCAAACCAGGAGTTTATTAAAGCAAAGAAGTGGAAAATTCTTGAATGGCCAAGTCAGTCACCTGATCTTAACCCAATTGAGCATGCATTTCACTTGTTGAAGACTAAATTTCGGACAGAAAGACCCATAAACAAACAGCAACTGAAAGCCGCTGCAATAAAGGCCTGGCCGAGCATTAAAAAGGAGGAAACCCAGCATCTGGTGATGTCCATGAGTTCAAGACTTCAGGCTGCCATTGCCAGCAAAGGGTTTTTAACCAAGTATTAGAAATTAACATTTTATTTCCAGTTATTTATTTTGTCCAATTACTTTTGAGCCCCTGAAATAAAGGGATTGTGTTAAAAAAATACTTTAGTTGCCTCACATTTTTATGCAATCTTTTTGCTCAACCCACTGAATTAAAGCTGAAAGTTTGCACTTCAACTGCATCTGAGTTGTTTCATTTAAAATTCAATATTGTGTCCAAATATTCATGGACCTAACTGTATATACCTGCTTAGAAGAAGCAGTTTCTGGCTTTTGCGAAAGCTTCCTGCACTTATGGGGGCAAGGAAACATCTAGAAAAGACAGAACTGGGGAAAAAAATAATTGCCTCTTTAAATAATAGATGATAATACTTCAGAGATATTCTGAACTTGATTCTGAACTGAATTAATGTATTCTGAAAACCACTTGCAAAATTTGCACCATTAGCACATATACAGTATTTTCATTTAATCTTTTTTTTTTTCTTGTATGAAAGCATGGCAGAATATATTTGGGTGCACAGTGTGTAAAGGAGGACACGGTTAGAGAGCACAAGCATGCCGAAATTTCGAAGGTGATTCTCCTCTGTAGAAATTCAGAACATTGTTGTAGGGCGAGGAAGGTGATAGCACTTTTAACACAACTCTAAGGTAGTAAAATTTCTGTTTTCCATACCAAAAATCTTTGAATCCTCGAAAAATTAATTTTAGTGAATACATTTCTTAATTGCAACATCACATGCAAATTGAATTATAGTTGCAATTTCAAGAAACCGTATGGAAAAAATAAAAAACTTGTTTTACTCATAACTATTGATGATGTCTCACAGTCCCTGTATCCCTTTTATATTGAGCTTGACTGCCATAAAGACAAACTCAGATGCAATGTGGAACAAATGAGCTTCACACTTTCTTTAGCAAGTGATACAAAGATCTTTAATTTAAAAAAATAAGAAAAAAAGTAAACACTTGATAATAAGAAGTGGATTTAAAGTCCAGTTCTGATTTGAGCTGTTCTGTTATTGGTTTTATAGCTACAGTGTACATGGAATTTACTAATTAAATACCCAAAGGCATATCCAGTCACAAAAATTATAGTCCATAGTAATACAGTTAAGTTCATATTTGGTAATTCGGTTAACTGTTAGAAATATGACTGAAAATATTGGTAGCTTTTTCATTTTGTTCAAGTAATGCACCATTCTTTCTGAAAAATATTGAAATTAAAAGATCTTTTGTCATTGAAACATGGATTCCGTTTGTTTGCAGTAGAAGAAAACAAAAAAACTCTGAAAAGAACCAATTCTTATTCTACAAACATTTTCCAAAATGGCAAGGACAAAATTATTGGAATCCTTTAGAAGTTACAAAAAATAATTGCCTAATAGTGATCTTTGAAGCAGACTGATATGTTTTTAATGAATATCACGGGTGCCTTCAATTTTATAATTTCTCATTGAACCAGTTTAAATGGAGAAAAGAAATCCATCAGCTGTCATGTGTCACTCTAAACATGGGAATGAGAAGGAAAAGCAGAGAGTTTTCTGAGGAGATCATAAAAACTAAGCATGGCCAATGTAAAGGAGACAAGGCCATCTCCAAAGAGTCTCATGTTCCTCTTACAACTGTAGTCAACATCCGTGGACATGGCTACACAAGGAAAATTGGCCCATTGTTGAACAAAAAGACTATTGAAATGGGGAAAAACTATAAAACATGTCCAAGCTGCCCTTCAACCTTGAGATGCAACAGCTTCAAGTCTATTTGAAAACAGGCTCCATGGTAAAAGATGCCAAATAAACCCACTTCAAAGTGAAAAATGCAGACAAGCTCTGCAGTTTGCCACAATGCATTTTGCCAAGAGAATGAGAGAATGTCCTTTGGGCAGACAAAACAAAAGAAAAGCTTTTTGCTAAATTATACCAATTCTGTGTCCACAGTATGTATGTGTGTGTGTGTATATATATATATATATATATATATATATATATATATATATATTTATTTACACTCACCTAAAGGATTATTAGGAACACCATACTAATACGGTGTTTGACCCCCTTTCGCTTTCAGAACTGCCTTAATTCTACGTGGCATTTATTCAACAAGGTGCTGAAAGCATTCTTTAGAAATGTTGGCCCATATTGATAGGATAGCATCTTGTAGTTGATGGAGATTTGTGGGATGCACATCCAGGGCACGGCTCCGTTCCACCACATCCCAAAGATGCTCTATTGGGTTGAGATCTGGTGACTGTGGGGGCCATTTTAGTACAGTGAACTCATTGTCATGTTCAAGAAACCAATTTGAAATGATTTGAGCTTTGTGACATGGTGCATTATCCTACTGGAAGTAGCCATCAGAGGATGGGTACATGGTGGTCATGAAGGGATGGACATGGTAAGAAACAATGCTCAGGAAGCACGTGGCATTTAAACAATGCCCAATTGGCACTAAGGGGCCTAAAGTGTTCCAAGAAAACATCCCCCACACCATTACACCACCACCACCACCAGCCTGCACAGTGGTAACAAGGCATGATGGATCCATGTTCTCATTCTGTTTACGCCAAATTCTGACTCTACCATTTGAATGTCTCAACAGAAATCGAGACTCATCAGACCAGGCAACATTTTTCCAGTTTTCAACTGTCCAATTTTGGTGAGCTCATGCAAATTGTAGCCTCTTTTTCCTATTAGTAGTGGAGATGAGTGGTACCCGGTGGGGTCTTCTGCTGTTGTAGCCCATCCGCCTCAAGGTTGTGCGTGTTGTGGCTTCACAAATGCTTTGCTGCATACCTCGGTTGTAACGAGTGGTTATTTCAGTCAAAGTTGCTCTTCTATCAGCTTGAATCAGTCGGCCAATTCTCCTCTGACCTCTAGCATCAACAAGGCATTTTCTACCACAGGACTGCCGCATACTGGATGTTTTTCCCTTTTCACACCATTCTTTGTAAACCCTAGAAATGATTGTGCGTGAAAATCCCAATAACTGAGCAGATTGTGAAATACTTAGACCGGCCCGTCTGGCACCAAAAATCATGCCACACTCAAAATTGCTTAAATCCCCTTTCTTTCCCATTCTGACATTCAGTTTGGAGTTCAGGAGATTGTCTTAACCAGGACCACACCCCTAAATGCATTGAAGCAACTGCCATGTGATTGGTTGATTAGATAATTGCATTAATGAGAAATTGAACAGTTGTCCATAATAATCCTTTAGGTGAGTGTGTATATATATATATATATGTATATATATATATATATATGTATATGTATATATATATATGTATATATATATGTATATATATATGTATATATGTATATATATATGTATATATGTATATATATATATGTATATATGTGTATATATATATGTGTATATATATGTATGTATATATATATATAATCTAGATAGGTGTGTGTGTATATATATATATATATATATATATACACATACATATATATATACACATATATATACTTGTGTGTATGTTTGTATGTGTCTATATGTGTGTGTATAGCTTTGGTCACTGATTGCAAGGGAAAAATAATAAAATGTAGTCTATAAGTTATTAAACAGTAAAACATTAACGTTTTAAGAAGTACAGGTACATTGAGCACTACTGGAGTGGTTGCGGGTAAACTACATTTTAAAGACTGTGTAACACAACAGGTAAGTAACTAACAGCAGCTAAAATGTATATGGATCATCTCTCGGTAGTAGATCCCTTTTGAAAGCGCTACACGACGGCTGTGGGATAGAAATTACATTTTCTATGTGAACTTTCAAATTTGTGCCTCTGGTAATGTGCCTTACCGGCAATTAAAGAAAATTATTTTTGTGTCCTTTGCAATGTTAAGAGAGAAAGGCTTTGGTTTGGGATAAAAGGAAAAAGGTGTAAAGAAAGGAAAGTTGCCTTTCCTTTTATATAGTATAGAGAGATGTGTTCGCTGACGATATGAGCATCTTCTGGGACAGTCGCGGTGTGTCTTGTGTAGACTGGTGAGACGTCCCGCCATTAATCGGCTGTGATGGCACTGTCAGTCTTCCACTCCTGTGCGTATCTTCATAATCCGAGCTGAGGACCTCATAATCGTATACGTGGAAAAGAAAGTGTGAATCGATTTAAAATTATTTTGCCATGGTGTAGAAAAGGGGTCCCGTGTTTGCACTTGTCTGGGCTATAGCGCAGGGGGAGGAAGAAAAAAATTAAAAGTGCTCACTTTGACTTAAGGCAGAAGCACAGTCAGCGTCTCAAAGGCCGGCACAGCTATGCAGCGCTGGCTGCTCGACTTTTGCTGGGCAGGAGACCCCTTTTGTACACACGTTCATGATATCAAAAGTCTCAGCGTTCTTTGGAGGTAATTCACAGATTATATATATAGCAAAATACCTGCGCCTCGCAGCGGAGAAGTAGTGTGTTAAAGAAGTAATGAAAAAGAAAAGGAAACCTTTTAATAATGACGTAACATGATTGACATTGTCATGAGTGTTGCTGTCATATAAATGCCTGCCTAAATAAGTCACCCTCGCTTTGCTCTTACTTTTTTACCGTTCATTTAATCATGGCTAGTGGCGGAAAACTTATAAAATGGAAGGAGGATGGCTTTACCAAAACAAATATTGATGGCGAATCGATTATTCATAAAGCTTGAATTGGTGATCTGTTTTTCTGTGTTAACCTCATATTTTTCATACTTCTTCTCAAACTAAGGTGGTGCGAGGGTAAAATGAATCGGGATACGGTGATCAATGTAATCGGTGTACCAGGAAATCATGCATTGACAAAAGCTCCCCTTTGCTTGTAATGCAAAGTGTGATTAAATGCATTATTTTTTAACGCGTTAAGGAGCACATGCATCGAAGCTTCTCAGCTGTGTTTGTGCTAAGAACGAAATGAGATGAATGCGAGGGGTGATGATGACGTGACTCCCCGCGCCTTAACTGTCAATCCCCACAAACACAGTCTCGGAATTTGCATAAGCACACCCTTCACCTACAATTTTAACTTAGTTACAAAGTGATCAAAACTCGTTTATATCCTCGTCCTCTCATTAAACTTGTATCCCGCATTCCGTGGGCATGTGAAACGCCAGCGGTAGCCTGTCTATGAACTTAATTTAAAGTTTAGGTTTGCACCTTGCTTTCTTTCCGAGGTAGCAGGACTCATGAATATGGTAGTATATGTCACTCGCCGCTTCTTATTGTTTTAAGCTGCCTTCTCAATTATATAATGCAAGTTTTCTTAAGCGCTTTTTGGAGGTCTTCCTGATTTTCTACGCACTGCGTTGACAGTCAGTTCACGTGATTACGGGAGGCGTGATGATGTCACCGAAACTCCGCCCCACGTCTTTCCAGCTAAACTCTATTACAGTTAATGGAGAAAAATACCTTCCAGTTATGACCATTAGGCGTAGAATTTCGAAATGAAACCTGCCCAACTTTTGTAAGTAAGCTGTAAGGAATGAGCCTGCCAAATTTCAGCCTTCTACCTACACGGGAAGTTGGAGAATTAGTGATGAGTGAGTGAGTCAGTGAGTGAGTGAGTGAGTGAGTGCTTTGCCTTTTATTAGTATAGATATATATATATATATATATATATATATATATATATATATATGTATATATATATATATGTATATATATATATATATGTATATATATATATATATATATATATATATATATATATATATATATATATATATATATATATATATATATATATATATATATATATATATATATATATATATATATATATATATATATATATATATATATATATATATATATATATATATATATATATATATATATATATATATATATATATATATATATATATATATATATATATATATATATATATATATATATATATATATATATATATATATATATATATATATATATATATATATATATATATATATATGTATATATATATATATATATGTATATATATGTATATATATATGTATATATATATGTATATATATATGTATGTATATATATATATATATATATATATGTATGTATGTGTATATGTGTATATATATATATGTATGTATGTATGTGTATATGTATATATATATATATGTATGTATGTGTGTATATATGTATATATATATATGTATGTATGTATGTATGTGTATATGTGTATATATATATGTATGTATGTATGTATGTATATATATGTGTATATATATATGTGTGTATATATATGTATGTATGTATGTATGTATATATAATGTCACAAAAACAAAACATTAACAGATAAAAGTTTTGGGGCAGCCACCCATATAATATGGTATCCCGGCTGCAAAAGTCGTTTTTATCAAGTAATCAGCACTGAAGTGCATACAACTGAGTCCAGAACAAGACTGAGGGAAAAGGGCAGGCTTTTAAAGGGTAAGACAGGAAGTGAGGTCTTAAGGATCGGGCACATGTTCATCAATCATTGGATCAAGCCCGGACGTGACATCAGAGGGGCCGGAGCTGGTAAGGTCTGCTTCCATTGGCTCGGTCCCGGAAGTGACGTCAAGAGAGCCAGGTGGAATCTCCCGGAATGGTCTACAGGAAAGGGAGAAAAAGAGTCGGTGCACTCTGCCACATCCCGGCATGCCTCAGAACAGGTTTCACTCAAGCTGCCTCCCATTCGCACGTGTGAGACAATATATATATATATATATATATCTATACTAATAAAAGGCAAAGCCCTCACTCACTCACTCACTCACTCACTGACTCACTCACTCACTCACTGACTCATCACTAATTCTCCAACTTCCCGTAGGTAGAAGGCTGAAATTTGGCAGGCTTATTCCTTACAGCTTACTTACAAAAGTTGGGCAGGTTTCATTTCGAAATTCTACGCGTAAGGGTCATAACTGGAACCTATTTTTCTACATATAATGTAATGGAGTTGAGTTAGAGATGGCCGTGGGGGGGCGGAGTTTCGTGTGACATCATCACGCCTCCTACGTAAGTACGTAGAGATCAAGGAAGAACTCCAAACAAAACGCCATTTCACAATTGAGAAGGCAGAAAAACATTATGAAGCAAATGATGCATACAAGCATATTCATAAGTACAGCTACTGCGGAAACAAAGCACGGCGTGAACCGTAAGTTTATATTAAATTAAGTTCATAGACAGGCTGCCACTAGCGTTTGTAATTTAGTGCCTGCCCATATAAGGCCGCCCATCAGCGCAATCCAATACAAACACTGCCGGTAAATATTCACGGTGAAGGACTGTGCTTATGCAGAGGAAGATGAGATGGTCAGGGTGGTGTTTGGCACAAACTCATTGAAACTGCGAGAGAAACTTTTAAGTGCCGGGTCTTAGCTGACATTACACGAGATGGCACCAGCACAGCTGGGAACCTTCGATGCAAGAACACCAAGCGGCTCACGTGAACTGACGCAGTGCACAGACAAAAGCAACAGTTCCAAAGAGTGCTGAACAAAACCGAATTACACAATTGAGAAGGCAGCAAAAAATATGAAGCGCCTGATACATAGAATCATATTCATAAGGGCAGCTACTGCGGAAACAAAGCACACGGTGGAAAAAGTGAATGTCCCGCTAAAGGAAGACAGTGTAAAAAAACCGTGCATGCAGTTTGTCACATCTCAGATAAAGAGGAAGACGAGCTGTTTATTGATGCAGTAAGAAACTAATCGATGAATGAAACCTCTTATCTTTACAACGATTGACAAACACGGAATGTAACTTGAACACAACACATCGCACAAATACGACCCTGATTGAAACAAATAATGATAATCAAATCCTTGATGACAGCAACATTCAATAACACTCACAAAACAATTACTGTATATTGACAATCATGTTACGTTATTTTTAAAATGTTCCCTTTTCATAACTTCTACTTCTCCACTGCGATACGCGGGTATATATATAAATGTATATATATACCCGATCTACAATACATACTAGCATAGACAAGCCACACGCTGTGGCTAATTGTAGAGTCTTCGCCTCTAATGCGACATTCGAGGTTCGATTCCGAGAGGGATGCACTGAGTATGTACGCGCTACCGATTCATTTTACCTTCGCATCTCCTTGGTTTGGGACGTATGAAAAATATTAGGTTAACGCAGAATCATGTTACGCTATTTTTAAAATGTTTCCCTTTATTAGCACAAGCACAGCTGAGAAGCTTCGATGCATGTACTCCATAACGCGTTAAAAATAACGATTTAATCACACTTTCAATTCCAAGCAAACGGAACTTTTGTCAATGCATGATTTCCTGGTACATCCATTACACTGATGCACACATCACAGCTACAAAAATGTTAGAGTCGGAATAAAGCGCGTTCCTACGACTGATCATTTCGACTTCCGAGCAAGCCTTGATAAAAGCATGGTTTTGTGCACACTGAAAAGCAAGCAAAATTAGATGCATTACAGAAAGCGGACTTTGTGGCTCTTACTGGGGATCATTGGACTTCCGTGACCGTTAGTAATTCTAATTACATCTAATTACAAAATGTTCAATGATCACACTGTTTTAGCCTAATGTACAAAATAATTTTGGCTAAGGTTACTCAGAGTTTAAAGATTAAGTTGGTCAAATTACCTTTTATGTTTCTGACTTATTTTTTAAGAAGAAAACTGCACTTTATGTTGAAATTTTGGTTATTATTATTTAAAGACAATACTATTCTGAAAATCTACTTAAAGTACTTAAACTACCACTTTATTTTTAAGTCTGCCCAATTTTAACCAGGGATGATATTTTTGTTTCTGTTTTGAATTCAAATGCAGTTTAAAGGCTTTTTTTCAGAAATTAAAACAGCTTCAGTTTACAATATTCATGTACATGTCTATTATTTGATTCTGTCGCCCACTAAAACACTTTTAAATTAAAAAAAAACATTTGCGATTTGGGGCAAATTTACGTGTCGATTACATACGATTAATCAAGATTAATTCTTACACAGCCTCTAATTAATTGGATTAATTTTTTAATCGAGTCCCACCTAATATATATATATGTGGATATATATATGTAGATTTGTATATATATATGTGTATATACAGTATATATGTAGATATGTATATGTGTATATGTATATATATATATATATATACTGTATATATATATATATATGTGTATAGATGTGTGTATATATATATATATATATATATATGTTTATATATATATATGTTTATATATGTGTCTGTGTGTGTATATATATATATATATATATATATATATATATATATGCCAGCAACACTCATGACAATGAAAAACAATTACATTGTCAATCATGTTACGCTATTATTAAAATGTTTCCTTTTCTTTTTACTTCCCCGCTGCCAATCACAGGTATTTTGCTATATATATATATACAGATATATATATATACAGATATTAGATATATACAGATATATATATATATAGATATATACAGATATATATATATATATATAGATATAAATATATATATATATATAGAGATAGATAGATATGACAACAACACTCATATCAATAACAAAACAATTACAATAACAATCATCTTACGTTATTTTTAAAATGTTTGCTTTTCTTTTTCATAACTTCTTTAACACACTACTTCTCCGCTGCGAAGCGCGGGTATTCTGCTAGTATATATATATAAGATAAAGAGAAAATGAAACGTTAAAAGAAAAGAACACCATCCCTACCATGAAACATGGTGGAAGGTTGCTTTACTGCCTCTTTGAATCTGTGCAGGGCACAATAAAATCAGAAGCATCTGGGCCTTTTGGGGTGAAACGAACAGCCCATTGTCAGAAAGCTGTGTCTCAAGTCACAGTTCATTGTCTTTCAGTTTGATAACAACCCAAAACATAACTCTTCTGCACACAAGAATGAAGAACTATTCTGAAAATGGCCTGCTGCAAGTCCTCTTTGGAAAGAGCTGAAAGCTGCAGTTAGGAGGAGACCCCCATCAAACCTGAGGGAACTGAAGAAGAGTGGGCCAAACAACCAGACCAGAAGTGAAGAAAAATCACTCCGAGCTACAGAAAGTGCTTGATGGCAATTATTGTCTCCAAAGGGTGTGCTACAAAGTATTAGGTTAAGGTAATAAATATTTTGTCCATGCCATTTTCATTTGTTTAATTATTTAAACTAAAACATTTTATAATAAATCAAAAGCAAAGTTTCTGTTCTATTAAATTTGATATAAACCAGTGTTTCTCAGTAAGTTGCCATCTTTATATTAGTAGATCGTGCTTGATTAACCAAGGTAGACCAATACTGTGATGATTATGCATGTTTTACTAAGGGGGACCCCCAAACTTTGATGATTGTGCTCGATTCACCACAGGGGATCTCTTACCACCATACCTCTGACAATCCTGCTCGTTTTAACTAACTATGAAGTGAACTAACTAACTGTGAAGGCTTTTTTTTTTCTTTCTTTTTTAAATTTATTTAAAAGGGAACCGATATTTTCAGGAATTATTTATACTGGTTACATAGCTGTTAAAAAGTCCACTGTAAAACAGTTCACATGACATGTACTTTCTTCCAAGGCTTGGTATATCTTCTTGAAAATGAGTAACATTTATATCAAACATACAATCATAGATGGCAATATTAAAAGGTCAAAGCACAGCTTTATGTAAACAGTGAAACATATAGTGTACTCTGGATAAGGTTCGGTGTCTAGTTAAATGGTAATCATTAGCAAAATAATGAATGTATTTTAATTTTGACCTTGGATATTTTGGAAACCAAATTTTTTGTCATAATTTTTGGTTTTATCATTATACATTGATGGCAATGGCTGTGTTTGTTTATAACAACTACACTTGTTGCTACCACATGACCACTGGTATTGCAATGCATGGCATCATTGCACGCACTGCATCCAGGCTTTGAGTAATAATAAAGTTACTTAGAGTGTCGTCTTGTGAGTTTTAATTATTGATTCTCCTGTTAGTTCTCATGTCTTCGTATGTCTTTTTCAGTGCTGATTTTGTTGGTCTTGATGCTAGCCTCATTTTGCTTTAATTACCTCTACATCCCTTTTTACTGTGACCTTTGTCTGCTTTCTTCAAATATATATTTTTTTGGCTGTTGTTCTCAGTTTCTCTTTACCTGTATATATATATATATATATATATATATATATATATATATATATATATATATATATATATATATATATATATATATATATATATATATATATGGACCTTTATGGGTCGATACACTTGTTATAGGCAGACTTTTTTTTTTCCTTCACCTCCTTGTCATTTTTTGATTGTACATGGATGCATATGTTTGTACAGATTTTGTGGAGGCTCTCTTAACAGTGGTACTCATCCTCACTTCTCCATTTAGTCTCACATTACTATTCCTCTCTCTGACTGGCTGTATCAGTAGCTTGCAATGTCATCACTACTGCTATTTATACACTGCACAAAATCTGTGATTTTAGTACATCAACAGTTGAAATTTAATAGTGACTTATTGCTGTTTCTTTGCTAATAAATTACCATGCCTTACACTTTTAAACTGCGCAGAAGCTCATTGCATTTTCTGTTTGTGTTTTACCTTCATACTTTGAAGTTCACTTTAATGAGAAGAGTTAGACTCTTCTCAGCTAGTTGTTATTAGAAATACAGTATAATAAATTAGCATTTCATGTTTGGGATATGTGTCTTTTATGAACATTACCTAGGTAAACGTTTTGCTGTGTAAATAATTGCATGTTGTAAAAACCAAATGTTTAGATTCTTATTAAACGTATAATGTTTTTAAATAATGAAAATAGGTGTGTAGCATTACTGCAAAAATACCCCTCCATCCCAGAATCAACCCAGTCTCTCTACCCTGGACATTCTGTAGAACTGCTGTGCCTTTTTGTAATATGGAATCCAAAACTCTGCACAGTAATCTAGATAAGGCCACATTGGAACATTATATAGCTTAAACATAACCTCTCCTGACTTGTTCTACACAATGTTTATATATATCACCTAAAGTACTAATAGCCATCTTAATTGCTTCTGAACTCTGTTTATATAGACAGTCATTAGTCCATTATAACACTATGATCTGCTATTTCATCTCACTTATTATCATCTGCAAACTTAACCAGTTTGTTCTTTATTGTCTTATGTAAATTGTTTATGTCCTTGTAACATGACCTAATTCTTAAAAAGATCCTCACATCATAGCCTTTTGTGTCTGGTGTTTAAAGATTTATTGTTTAAGTACAAGCTGCGTTATGCTTGGAAAGTGTCAAATAATGTAAAAGATGTAAAAGACAGAATTCATGAAAAAGAGAGGAAGCATAAGGGCCAAGAAGAATAACTCAATGATTGAATGATAATTGAAAATGAGAGCCTACAGTACTTGTTTTTAACAATAAACAGGGCATAACTGATGTTGACTTGAAACGTGGAGGAGCAGTATCCATTCTATAACATAACTTAGGGTGTGATTTTCGCATGAATGTAACAGGAGCCTTCTGTGTTGAGGGTCACCTACAGTCACCTATTTCCTGTCAATGGCTAAACACGTACTGCTATTTTGATTGTTGACTCTGAATAATTACATTGTGAGTGAATGTGCTCTCTGATAAGGCCTGCCTTGCTCGTTTCTGACTTAAGCAGCGGACACATTTGAAATCTATATGTTACTATGAACCCATTAACTTTAAAAATAGTTGGCCCAAGAAATTGTTTATTGTAAAGTTTTTATTAAAGTTTAATTAAAAACTATAAATAGACATGCTTGAACACCAATAAGAGAGCAATTGTAAACCACAGTGCTTTTGCTATAACATGTTATAGAAACTGCTTGCTTCTACACAAACTGTTAATAAAATCAACTGATAATCTAGTTACCACAATTAATTATTTCCAAAGATCTGTATCTACTAGTTTACTTTTATACTTGCTTTTAGTAATTTTCTTTTTTGAAAAGACCTACTCACAATTCTATGTGCTACTAAATAACACAGCATGTTTGCAAAACATTGTAAATAAATCCTGAGGTATATACAGCCACTAGAAATCAAGAAAAGAAACTTGGATAAATGTATTTTTAAGTTCACAGTTACACTGGAGTTCAGTTACTTTCAGCTGCAGGACTCTGGAACATTGACCACATTGATGGCAAAACTGGATGAAACAATTGCAAAAATTGTCTCACAGCACCTAAAGTCCTGAAAGTGAAATTCAAATTCACAAAATTTCGGATGGCAACCTGAGGTGCAAATTTGTCAAAGGCCTTGCTTCTGTCTGAATACTGATTTTTTTTTTCCCCTTGTTTTTATTATGATTATTAACAGGTTTTGCTTGTTGCAGTTGACTCAGATTATTGTGAAGTTTCAAAAATGGTAAAAAAGACAAATTAACAGCTCTATACCAAAATTTACATGATCTCACCTCAGGAGCCTTTACCTGCCTCTTCTAACTCTGGGATGAAGCATGTAGAAAACATTCCTTGAAGGCATGGCCATTGTCAGTGAATGTACATTACTCCTTTTCTCACCAAACGCACAAGTACTAAATTACTGAAATAATCATAGTTCCATCAGTCTGCTACTGGAAAACATTTCTCCTTCTAACTTCCTTCTTTTACGTTTCTAAATGGTGATATTGATACTGATTATTGCTGAGACTTGGAGTCACAACTGAAGCTCCACCATTAGGAGGGGTCGCTCATAAAATCAGCCGTGCCTAAATTAATGTTTTTTAAAAGCTTTCTTGCAAGACAAAGGCAAGCAGATAGTTAAAGCATACAACCTTAAGTGTTGTGGACTGTCCCTAGTCATAGAATAAAAACTTTTCTTAGAATTATTATGTATTTCACCCCTGGCCATGGCAACATATTATGCTTACACCAACCCACTGTATCATCATCTTGTTAGGAACACCTCATAAGGACTGCAATATTACATATTTCTACAAGAAGCCCATGGCTGTTTCTGGCTGTGAATGCCTGTAGACTGTTGTTTGCCCACCGCTTCTGTACACTATAATGAAAAAGCAGGTTCAGAAAAAGACAAAATGGATGGATGATTTAACCTGAACCTAACATAATTAATAATGGCTTTCTACCAATTTTTCTTACTTCCCTGAAATGTAAGTAAATGTAGTTAAATATTCCAAGTTATAGGACACATTACATGTGTTTTCAACATTAATCATTTAATTTTCAATACAACATTGTTTTTTATGAAATGTGGATTGATGATTTATATTGTTAATAAGGAATTATTAAAATCCCAGGCTGTTCACTTGTAATTTTAACTTTTGACCATTCCATATTGTTTATTTACTTTCGTTTTATTTTTTTCTGGATTTTTTTTAGGCTCCACCAACTGATGGAGTGACTTCTTCAACAGGTAAATTTTAAATTGGTTTGTTGAAGCAATTTAAAATCAATCTACTTTTCACTTCTTCAGGAATAATGAAGAAGATTTAAAAATTTGTTTGCACATGTTGATTTCTGTTTCTCATCACTGTTTGTGCTATGGTGTGAGTAAATTATTATGTGTACTTTACAGTTTTACTCATAATATACAATGGAAATGAACTGAAAGGTTGCAAGTGTTTACTGCTGAAAATAGACATGGTGTGATTTTTAACAGAATTTTTGACCAAAGCCATAAATGAGGTCTCATTTACAAATTGCATTCATTTTTCACCAAGACTTTGTATTGATGAAGGGAGAGTTGAATAACTCTGTAAAGTCTTCTTCGCCACATCACAAAAGACTTTTAGTGGTGTAAAGGTCAGGATTCTGTAGTGGCCAATTCAAGTGTGAAACTTATTTTATTTCTGCAAATTAGATGAGACCAATTAAAGAAACTCCAGATCATAATACTGTCTCCAGAGACTTGTAGAGTGGGCACTATGCATGATGGGTTGATCACTTTGTGCACTTCCCTTCTTGCCCATACAAGCCCTTCTGTTCGGGTAAATCTGGACTCATCAGACCACATGACCCTTTTCCTTTGCTGTACAGTCCAACCTTTATGTTCCCAAGCAAATTGTAGCTGTTTTTTCGTGATAAGCCTCACTGACAGGTGGATTTCTTGTGGCTACACAGCTGTTGTCCCAATCCCAGAAGTTCTTGTCACATTGTGTGTGTGGGAACTATTAATTTAACTTGGACGCCCAGGAAGACCAGAGGAGGGCTTGTACCTCCACCAGACCATGAGGGGGTGTCTGCCCTGGTTATGTTGGTGGCCTCGAGTAAGGGGCATGGAAGCCCAGCCCTATAGGGGCCCGTGGCACCGCCAGGTGGTGCCCCGCTGCCTGAACAGCCCTGGAGCCCAGCACTTCCGCCACACCAGGAAGTGCTGGGGGGAAGACGACAGGGGACACCCAGACGGCTTCCGAGTGCGCAGCCGGCACTTCCGCCACACAAGGGCATGTCTGCGGAGGAGTGCCGGGAAGCAGCTGGAGCCCATCCAGGTTCCCATAAAAGGGGCCGCCTCCCAGCAGTCGAGGCGAGAGTCGGGAGGAAGCAAGACGGAGCTGGAGTGAGGACTGGAGGCGGCCAGGAGAGAAAGACAAAAGGACTGTGTGGCCTGGACTTTGGGGGATCGGTGCAGGAGGCACTGGGGTTGGTAGTGCACGAAAACTGTAAATATTGTATATAATAAAGGGTGTGTGGTGAAACTATGTTGTCCGTCTGCCTGTGTCCGGGTCAGCGTTCACAAACTATTAAACATACATAGCCATAAGTTCTACTTTTGATGTTCTATGATTTGACTTCACAATGTGATTTAGTGTTCTCCAGTCCCGATAATTCTAGATTTTTTTGTTTCCAACCACACTTCTTTTGTTAAGTTGATGGCTCATCACTATTCTTCCAGGTCTTAATATTGGTTTAGTCAGCAATCTTCATAGTTGTTTTCTTTTTTGATGCAGGGCAATAGTTTTCCTTTTCTGAAACAAAGTAACATATTTTTTCGTGACCACTGTAAACAATCTTCAGACATGGATGTGTAAGAAATAAGAAGCTACCCTCTGCATGAGTTAAGGTTAAAGGAATTATTGCCTGCTGAAACTTATTGCAATAATAATCCAATTTTAGGTCCTTAAGTTCAGTGGTGTGCATTCAATCCCCTTGAAAGTCATCATAATTTTCTGCATAAGAAAATATTTGTACACAGATTTATCCATTCAGTATTCTTAATGTGAACTCTTATGCTATAGCAATACATTTACAAAGTCAAAATAAATCACTTTCTGTAGATATTTCCAGCAGAAATGGCCAAGATATTTATGAAATATTCGAAGAAGAAAGCTGCGGTGGGCTGGCAGCCTGCCCGGGATTGGTTCCTGCCTTGTGCCCTGTGTTGGCTGGGATTGGCTCCAGCAGACCCCCGTGACCCTGTGTTCGGATTCAGCGGGTTGGAAAATGGATGGATAGATGGATCAAAGAAGAAAGGTAGCACAGGCTGGGTGACTTTATTACTCAACAGTTTGACAGCCATAATATACTTATTTCCCCTCTATAATGAACAATCTAAGATGCTTGGGTGACCCTGGTAAGATATGTAACTAACTACCTTATTACAATAATGCTCCTGAAACTATAGGAAACAAAGTGCACAGTTATTCCAACAGAGTTCAGAGGTGATTCTAGGGACTCTGTGGGATCCAAGCAAAAAAAACTCCATGGTGCCCTCCAACTCCTACTCCTTAAGACATGGTAGAATGTATTACCATTACTTTAGCGCAATATCTAAATTAATAAGATTAACTGGAATAATTTAATGAAGACATCCTTTATTTTAATTTTGTTGAAAAACGGATCATATAAGTAAAGTCACCCAATGAAAGCAACATTTGTAGGGAAAATAGAAAAGCAGTAATAATAGAATAAAGCACTTTTAAAAAATCTAAGTAAAAAAGTAAATAAAGTGCAAAATCAATGTACATTGCACATTGTAATAAAAATAAATACAAATTCCACCTCATAATAATAAAAAAATGTAAAAAGGTTACATGATAAAAATAAGAATAACAAGTTTCATAAAGGTATAACTGTAAGAATTGCTGTGTGTTAACAGTAAATGCAACCAATTTATTTTACAGGTTCAAAGACCTTCAAACATTGCACTCTATTGAAAGTAGAGCTAGAGCTGATAGCCTCTCCTGGTACATGATAGACCTCAAGTAAAATTTAATCAGCTTCAAAAATGAAAAACTTTTCTCACCAGAGGCAACTGTGATAAGAAGATTCAGTAGGAAACATAGTGCAATGCTATCAGTCTTTGATATTCTCAAAGCACAATCACATGTCCAGTTGACTGAAACACTATATCTGCTGTGAGAATGAATGACTGAGGCTTTTTCTTTTTTTTTTTTTTTCATCCATGTCTTTTTCCCCATCCATGTCACTTAACACTAGAATTACAAGGGCCAACGAAAAAACTTGTAAATCCTGCCCACCTTAAATCCCTTCACACCTCTCCATCAGCATCTTTTGTCTTCTAAATATGTCGACAAGCAGCCTGCTATACCATTCCAAAGCCTCCTCAGAATGGGCAAGAAGTTCTCCCAGTTCCTGCCTTGATTGATTATCTGGGAGTGAGCTACCCAGAATTGTAAGAGGAAATAATTTGATGTGTGTCTTGTGTCTACAACAATCTATGTAAACACATCATTAAAACAGAAACGTTTTTCACGTTTTAGTAATAAATAACAAAATGTAGACATGAACTGTATAATGTGTGACGATGCGGGTTCTGCTCGCTACATCCGCTGTTCGGGAGCCCTTGAACCCAATACCGTCGGTAATGCTACCGATGAGCTAGACAGTGAAGTAACAACATAGCAAAGGGGATGATGTAAAAAGTGCAAAGTGCTTTTATTTAAAATAGTCAAACAAAGTGTTACAGTGTTCAAAGTAAATGCAGTGCTTTTCAAAAGATCTTCCTTAAATAAATAATCCAATAAAAACAGAAGTTGAAGTGGATTTTAAAACACTAGAAAAATCTTAAAACAACAAGGTTAAAACGTTCATCAGGAAGCAGTCCTTAAAATCAATGCCAAGCCCGTTGTCTCTTTCAAAGTAGCCTCTCACCTGCTTTGGGCTTTACAGCAGGCGAAACACTCTCTCTGCAGCTGACCTTCTTAGTGTCTGCCTTTGCTGTCAGTTGCCTTACCGATTCTTGGCTCCGGTCGGCTCCTCTGGACAGCTAATTGGGAATTCCTCCGCGACCAAGGCTCTCACGCAGGGAACACCACGTCCCAAGTCCCGACTCCTGCTACCTTCTGCGGAGAGTACTACGCCTTCCGGTCACTCCCACCCTCCAAAGCAAACTCTGCGGGAGCGACCACATCCACTACTTCTCCCAGGTATTGGCCAAACACCCAGGCTGCCTACTCAGCTGCCGCGAGCTTGTTCTCGCTTGCTTCCTGCTGCACCGATTTGATCTCGCTCTGTCTCCTCACTGCTTCCTGCAACCTCCGTTTCCTTCTCTTTTCTTTTTCCCTCCCCTAACTGACTCGCGCTTCTATATATTGAGGGGCCATAGCAGCTGCAGCACATTAACCGCCTCAGGAACAATCACGGATGTGGGCAGTCCCTCACCTGTGCACTAGGTGAGAAATGCCCACACCGCAGATTGCCCCGAGACGCTACAGCCACCACGCCCCCTTACTAAGCCATGAGCGCGGTGATTATTTATTTAAAACAAAACGGCCTTTGCTGGAAGAGCTGTGGACACATATCACCACAGAAGGGTGATGGCCAAAGATGAAATAAACATCTTCACAAAAGGTGCAAGTACAATCCGACAGCTTCTACGGTGCTGTGGTTAGAACTGCCGACTTATAATCTGGAGGTTGTGATTTCGAAACCAGCTCTCTGGCAAATTTACCATTTAGAGTAGTGAGCTGCTCTCATTGTTAATATTATACAATAAAAACATACAATTGATTTGTGTCTGTAACAGCCAGTGTAAATTTATAGTACTTGTAAAAGTTAGCTTTTTATTTTTCACTTTTACTCTCTGTCATGATCACGATACAAAACCCCCAGATCTGTCACGGTTACTTTTTATCTGAAACTGAGAATAACTGTAGATGTGAGTGGTGTTTTGAGACAATTGAACTAGAAATTCTCTAATCTGGAGGGAAAAAAAGCTCACACACAAACGCTGGTGAATCTGCCTTCTTTGTATCCCACCGTCACTTGATTTTTTTTTTTATTCAGTTTTATTGAGTGTTCCTGCTCACGCTGAATTAGTATGCACCTTATGGTCCATAATGTCAAAGCCTCACTGACAAAAAACCAGAGACATAGGTATATATGATATTTGGAATAACTCATTTTATGACCTGTATAGTACATTTCAGAAAACATTGTGGCACTGATGCAGCATTATTCATATTATTCATATTCATTCGCACACTTTCTTGCGCTTGTAATCAGTGACCGCTTTTTTTTCCCCATCTTGCCAGTGTCCACTTTGGGGTGCATGAGGAGTTTCTTTTGTACTCCAGGACATGCTGAGGAAAGAATAGTACAGAGAGGTCAGTTCCGTGCTACATGCAATCATCAGACTCAAATGTTAACAGTTCCCACACACCCAAGGACCGTCCTTTTTACATTTACGACATGTGTACCTGTTGCAATGTACACACTTCTCTCTGTGCTGTGGTTACTTTTATACTGAAGGGGCTGGTGGGAGTGGTGGTCTTGGAACAGAAGCTTGTCGATGTTGCAGGCTCTTTTGCTTTATCCATCACTTTTTCTTGTAAGAAGCGACGACGAAGCTGTTCTGCAAGATGAGCAAAGAACACTCTTCTTTTCTCAGTGGCCCCCATGCATGCCTTGCACAGTACATGTGCGTTGATCGCCGTCAAGTCAAGCGTGTTATAGCGTAAGCAACCAGCCACATGTGTGCTTCTGCTCGCACTAAATAAGCTCACTCGTTCTGGTGTACGATGTCAACGCAGCACCGGGCAAAAAAGAAACAGACAAATATATGTGACATTTTGAAGAAATCATCTTATGACCTGTATAGTACCAATCAGAAAAAATTGTCGCACTAATGCAATATTATTTGAAAACGAACAGCATCAGATCAGCTGTAAATGTATAGTATTTGTAAAAGTTAGCTTTTTTTTTTCAGTTTTATTCTCTGTCACATTCACGCTCTCCCACAACCCCCTCAAACCCCCCCATCTGACTCTAACTAACAGTACTAGTATAAATTCACACCCAAAGTCCTACATTCTCTTATTACTGTTATTTTAATTGTTTAATTTACTGTTATAGTAAACTATTTAATTTTATAAATATATAAATATCTACCTAATTTGCAGATAAAATCATGACAAAATTGACCACAAATAACTATGTGTCCAGACTTTTAGTGAAATCTTTTCCCTGGACACTTCTTTTTGAACTAATTTTTAATGTTTAAGTATGTATATTTTTTTAATATTTATACAGTATAGATCAAACGTTTTAGAACACCTCAGTTTTTGCATTTTTTTCTTCAAATTTATTCAGTTGTAATGCAATGAATTACATAAATATTAAGAAGGTAAGCAGTAAACTGCCAGTGGTTTAAATGTAAAGTTTAGGTTAGCTAAAACTGAAAAGCAGCAAAAGAACCAGGAAAGTTAAAAAAATATATATATATAAATATATATATATATTTTTAAGACCAACTGGGTTCCTTTTTTGAGATCCAGAAGATCTACTGAGTTCCAGTTGGCAATATCACATCTATACATATACAGTGATCCCTCGCTATATCGTGCTTCGACTTTCACGGCTTCACTCCATCGCGGATTTTAAATGTAAGCATATCTAAATATATCACGGATTTTTCACTGGTTCGCGGATTTCTGCAGACAATGGGTCTTTTAATTTATGGTAAATACATCCTCAGTTGGTTTGCTCAGTTGATTTCATACAAGGGACACTATTGGCGGATGGCTGAGAAGCTACCCAATCAGAGCACGTATTAAATAAAACTCCTCAATAATATACAATATGCTTACCACACGGTGCTTTGCAAACTTGAAAGCCCAAACAGAACGTATTGATTTTTGATTGTTTGCTTTTCTCTGTCTCTCTCACTCTCTCTGACATTCTCTGCTGCTGACGGAGGGGGTGTGAGCAGAGGGGCTGTTTGCACACTGGCCTAGAGGATACGGACGCTCCTCTAAAAAATGCTGAAAGACTACCTTCACATTGCTCTCTTCCTTGCAGCTGCTTTGTCTGGCGGTGCTTCGTATACTTAAAATCCAAACAAATAGCATGTATTGATTTTTGATTGTTTGCTTTTCTCTTTGTCTGTCTGTCTGTCTCTCTCTCGCTCTGACTTTCTCTGCTCCTGACGCACACTCTTTTGAAGAGGAAGATATGTTTTCATTCTTTTAATTGTGAGGCGAAACTGTCATCTCTGTCTTGTCATGGAGCACAGTTTAAACTTTTGACTAAAGGGTGTTATTTCATGTCTAGAAGGCTCTAATAATGTAAAAAGAAAAAACGTATTTAGAAAGTCGTAAACAGGATTTTTATGCTCTAACTGCGAAAATATTAGATTTATAAACAAAGGATTAACTGTGATAAACGAGGGTTTACTGTATACAAGATATGTATACATTCATGTATACATACATTCCTCTTATAGAAATATTATGTCACTGCCGCAAACTACCTAGTAGTTTGTAAAAATGATGTAAAAACAGCTATAAGAAAACTGCATGTAATAAACCTTTTTCTCTCAAGTGAATAGCTAAAAAGAGCAAAATTACAAAATAAAAAAGTGTAAGTCATTCTCTTCATTTCGCCCAATGGAAAAAAAGCTCTCCTTCTCAATGATTGACTTTTGAAATCTTCACCCCAATAATACAACTGTACAGGCTTAAAATCTGTGCACTTCAAATAAATGCTGTGGCTATAGTGCTGCTGACAGTTATCCTCTCTATTTCATGAAAAAGAGAGACTTATTATTTACCACATAGGCACATGCTTTTCTCTACTCCTGATTTAAAAAAAAAAAAAATGGCCATACAAAACAAGTATACCAAAAATGTTGTAAAAGAGCTTCATGATAACTTTGTGGTGACCAAAATTTAAAATAAACCTTTACAATATATACATAGTATATATTTGTTCTTATTATAGTAGATTAGGTTTTAATTTTTTTTGTGTTAGTATACAGTATGTTTTGTCATTTGTTATCCGAGTCTTCTGTGCTGTTTATTACATGCGCGAGTTATGTTATTACTGTTTAATGCTTCAGAAATTGGCAACTGCCGAACAAAGTCTGTTTTTTTAGTTGTTTAATGAACAGCATTCTTGTAATTTGTTTTTCAGTTTAGAATGATTGTGTGGTCTAGAAGTACTCTGGATGTTGTTTTATTTCTATAAGTGAAACAATTATTCAGCATCATCAATACAATTGACAATAAAATTTTATAACTGTTGCCAGTTATTCATATGCATTTTCAAACATGGAGCTAGTCATTTTAAGTCTGCCATCTCCTGCTTTTTAAAGGGGCCTGTGCACTCTTGACCATTCCCACACAGAAAGAGCCCCAGTTCTGCTCAATTCTGGCCACAGCACTGGATCAGTAAAAAAATATTTCCGTGAAACAATAAGCAGATGAACTACTTTGATCCCTAGATCAGTTCTCACTTTTTCAGAGGAACTGAGCACTGTTCCATAATATACAGTAAATGATGTTTAATAAGTAGTGAACAGTAAAAACATGTTTTGCAGAAATATCCTTATGCATTGATTGGGTTAATTATGAAATAAACCATGCATACACAAAAAGTATATACATGCATAATACATGTCCATCAGTCTTTAGTAACTCCCCCATTACTCTGTCCACTCTTTATTTTTGAAGAACAAAATATGATCAGCCTAGACTATACAGTCAGCTGCAAGCAGGCAAATAACCCTGACAACTGACAAAGCTCACTGACAAAGATTAAGTTTAACATTGAATCTCATCAAGATTGACCAAATTTGAATCATCCTAGAGAACTGACAGTGTTCAATAAAATATTCCAGAAGACCACTCTGCAAAGCCTGTACTACCAAAATTAATACCACTGAATAAACTGAATGGTGTACAGTGTAGGACAGTATTGTAAATCGGTATGACTGTGAGAAGAGAGGAGACTGAAAGAATTTTTTTCAAAAGATTGTTCTATTTTGTTCCATTTATTTTATTGGGATGAGTTAATGAATGACAGTTCATGTTTTACGATGCAAAATGTAAAACAGTTTTCCTTATTGTGTTTTTTTTCTGTACCATACATATAAGAAGCTGAGCCAAACACATTTAGTGTTTTTGTTTTTCACACATCACGTTAAAATTTAAAGGTATTGCTCTTCTGGTTAGTTAGTCAGAAGCCCTGAAAATATTAAAGTAGGAAAAACGTGTTTAAAATTGAGATGTCTTAACATCCGCTGTCTATTCTTCTGTAGTTATTATGACATATTTTGCTAATTATTTCTGAATTCTGCATCACTGCCTTAATTTGTTAATCCAATATCCTGTTGCTGCTTGTACACGGGTGAAGTATATCTGCTTAATAAGTGATGCATTTATATTACAGTGCATCAAAAAAATTGCACTTTGACTGTGGCAGTAAATGTTTGGCTGTGGCCCTAATTTTTCTTTTTAACTTGAGGACACAAGTGCTTCCAAAAAAATAGTCTTAAGTGTAGAGACATAATTTAACAAAAATCTCAAATTCCCTCCTGGACCAGTAAGTCCTGCATTTGATGAGAAATCTACTACAGTGCTTTTAAAGCCACTACATAACAACAACAATTTCTTGTATAGACCAAAATCACACAAGGAATGCCTCAATAGGCTTTACCAAGCCCTATTATCATCCTATAACTCATGATTAGTCATTGTTTAGTCATATTGATTTAATGGGATAAAACGCTATTCCTCATGGCACTGTCTTAAGCAATACTATTTGACTGCAGCTGAATTATTTAGAATCCTCTTTGTAAAACTGTCTGTTAAAAATTCTGGGTGTAGCACCAAGTGCTCACTAGTGCCATTAGTACACCACCCCCACATTTACTTTTGTGTTTGTTGTAAATGTCAGTTTAATTTGTCCTATAGCAACAGTGCATTAACTATAATGAAAAATAAATGCCATGTGTAAGATTGGTTTATTTTAGTCAATTTAAAATCACCATTTTTAAGGTGATTTTAAGTGTCCTTTTAACACTAATATGTTTAGGCAATAGACTTTCAAAGTAAACCATAGGTAGAGCTCCCAGTGTAATTTACATGCCATAATCATTTTAATATTTATCAAAATGTTCTCATTCATACCCTAATTCTTTCCACTTTTTTAATGAAGATTCTTCCAGGAAACTTTCAACATCTTAGGAATTTTATTATACTCCATCCTTTATCTATGCATTATTAAAGGAATAATCAAAATTAACATGTTTTTATGTTATTTACCCATTGTACTTTGTAGTGGTAGCCAAGATGATTGTTTTAATCTCATGTTTTCATGAAGAATGGAAAAAAGTTTATGACGTAACAAAAGTCCATATTGACTAGTGCAGTATATTGGCAAATGATGTGAAAAGCATTCATTGGAAAAACAAATCTTCCATTACCCATGGTACATAATCCACATGTCGATTATCCAATTTCTTTGCTCAAAACAAATGCTTTTTTGCTACAAAAAAAAAAAACAGTTAAATAGTTACTTCTGGGATTATCAGAGCACACGTAAACATAAATCCTAAAGACTCCTGGGAAGGACTTTTTGAACCGAAGACCGCAGTCTTGACACAAGAATGTCAGAGAGAGGTGCATCTTCTAGTCAAAAATAACTTCTCCAAACTGCCCTGTTATATGTATATGTATGGCTGTTTTTTTCTTTACCGTGTGCAATGAGAAGTGAAGCAAAATTACACCTTTTACTGTGTGAAAATCAGGAACTATTTAATTAAGATTTCTTTACTTGCAATCTGTACTGCAACCTATTTTTGATTCTGAATTTTCTAAGAAAAGTGACTGACTGAATGAAGACTATTTTTAAACAGGCTATGAAATTACAGTCCCAAACCAGGGTTTTTCTACTGTATATTTGTATGTTGCCTACAGTATTTACATTTATTGTTGAGCTTTAAAATGTATTTATGGTATAAAATACTTGATAATTATTCATTGTTTATTAATAAGCATGGTGTTTCTCTATTTGACTGCATTGTTGTTATTTTAAATCTTTATTTTTAGAGCTGCAGACCTTAGAATTTAGGTTGCAAGAAGCAGAAGCTGAGACATTCAACATTAAGCAGATGAAAGATTTATTTGAGCAAAAAGCTGCACAGCTGGCAACTGAGATTGTAGGCAAGTATGGCTTAAACCTTAACTACTTTGCAAATGTCTAGTTTTATTTTTAGTTTAGTACAGATGAGGAAGGCTTACATTTTTCTGTTGTTATAGATATTAAATCCAAATATGATGAAGAGAAAAGTTTACGAGAGGCATCTGATCAACAGATTAAAACTCTGTCTCATGAGCTACAGCAGGAAAGAGCAGAGAAGGAGAATCTCAAGACTGAGTTGGTAAAAAAAAAAAATAGGCAAATCTATTTATTTCCATGGTGTTAAATGCTTATGGTTGTGTGAGATATTGTGCCCTTGAATGTACTGCCATATCTTTTCCTGTCTAAGAATACATAAGGTAGGTTACCAAGCCCTAACTATAGGTGAAAGAGATAGCAAAAGCAACCCATTTAATTAGTGATGTACAAAAGCTACTTTGACTTCATGGTTAAAATGTTAAGGTCAGAACAGCCTCAGTCAGAGTTGCTGTATGACATGCCATTTTTGAAATGTTATGTATGTGTCCCTTGAGCTTTCCCTGATAATCACATTTAATTGATGGATTTATTGATTGTGGACAGTATCAAAGATATATTTATATAGAATGTAATTTATATAGAATAGGCTTTTATAATTGTTTTTTCTGTACTAATTTCCCAAGGATGCCTAACCCTTTGTGAATTATGAAAGACTGCTGCATTTTTTATGAATTTAACATCAGCATAAGTGGAGTGTACTTGTTATCTTTTTTGTATTGATTTAACAGCTTCAGAGGCCTGGTGTTGAAGATGTGGATGTTTTAAAGAAAGAGCTAGTCCAGGTTCAGACATTAATGGATAAGATGACACGTGAAAGGGAAGAGGAGTCGGAGAGACTCAAAAATGAGGTAAACTGGAAACTGACTGGAGTTCTGCATTTGTACACTCAAATTAGTATTGCAATTTTATAAATAGGGAACAATCCAAATGTATTATGAAAAAATCATTTCCGTTTCATTACCTTATGTCAAATTTGAATTGCTTGTGTACTCATCAGAAATGGTTATTTTGACTTAACTGTCACAATAGTTATGGAGGGCAGTATACTTTCAGAAAAAGCTCCTATGTTGCACAAGTTGCTTTTAATTATTTCCTGTGTGCAATATGGAAATGCTTTTTTCATCTTGCTTGTCAGAGGTGTAGGTGTTTTCATGAATTATTTAGAGTGGGTCAGAAGAATTAGTGCTGTGGGGTGAGACTACAGTGATCTTTTTGTTGAGGAGATATAATTTGGAATTGGTAGTAATTAAAGTTACTCATTCTGGTAAAAATTAAATGTAAAATAGCTTTATGTAAAATAGTTTTTTGGTATGTCCTTGTTTATTTTTTTAATGTATATACCCTTTTAAGGAATATTGTGTGTCCATAATGCAATGATACTATCTGAAAATTGTTTAGTACAAAAACTATTATTTTTCTGTTATTTATTGTGTACTCCAATAAGTATGCCATAGGTTTTCAGATATCATGGTGTGGAAATCTAAACATTACAGAGTTGTTGTTATAGAATTATACAGTTTTTACATGATGCTATACAGTACATTTGTGGACATATGCCAGTCATTATAACAGTCTTAATTTTGTTTTAGATTAACCGTGACTATGGTCTCAAATTGTAATATTTACACTGATTATTTCCTTTCCTTTTACACTGATGTGTTACTTTTCTTTCTTACTTCTGCTTTCTATGGACTAGCTGAAATCTGAGGTAAAACACTATTTCTGTTTCACAAATGTCAAGCTTTTTATTGTTCGTTTGTTGGTATATTTTACATTTTTAAAGTCTCCTTTGTGAGCTGACTGGCATTAATTTAATCTTTTAATAGTAAAGTCAATGAGCATGTCATGAGTAATGTTGTCTGGCGTGTTCTAAGGGATGTTGGCAGGCATTTAATGAGTGGTATGCCAAGAATGATGTTGGTGGATGCAAGCTGCAGTTAGATCCTTCTCAATGAATTACTCAGCCAGTGGAGGCAAGCCTTCGATAATTGAAGCAATTCATTTTTTTTCTAATTCAAATTTTCCTTTATTAAGTTATAGTGTTTGTCTGTCTGTTGTCTCAGTTATTCAACATTTGGTATAGGATCTACAACAACAGTGCTAATGTTTGTGATGCACCATCTGTTGGAATGAAAACTGCAGTTTATTTTAGTACTTAATACATCATAAATTCGATTAGCACATTGCAGATGTAATCACTGTATATGCTGAAAAGAGCATAAATGGCCAGATGGACAGAAACTAACTAATTTAAATACACAATGGAAAACTTAATATTTAAAATGCCTTTTTTATAAGGCATGCAGTACTATTATATTTATGTTTGTGCATTTTGGAATTTGCTTCTGTCTGTTTCTGTCTGAAAACTTTGCCTTTTTGTATGTGAAAATTGCAGCAGACTGAGATTAAGGACCATCTGAGAAGACTCTTCTTGTAAACTAAAAGCTGTAATTCATGTTCCTGCTATAGTGTATTACTGGAAAAGATGGAAAGAAGACATTGTCTGTGATATGATGTGGAAGTCTAACCTGAACTTACTCGTGCATGAATATTTTTGGCTCATGCAACAAAGAGTGATTTTCATTGGTTTGGCATTGGTGATGGTGGCTTTTTGGATGATAGAAGTATTCGCCACTTTCACCTGTCTTATACAAAAAACATTTACATATGTAAATTAATGTAAAAAAAGTACTTTTTCTATTTGTTTTGTAGCATTTTATGTTTAGTTTTTTCTGTGCAATACATTATTTTATACTGAGTCAGGGATGTTTGAGAGGCAGTGCTTTAGATATATGGAATAAAATGACTGTTCTTTTACAATTGAAAGTCAGTGCATGCCTTTGAGTAAGAATTATATTCAAACAGCGATATTCATTCTTGTAGTTTTAATAAATGTGGTATCCTTTTGTTCATATTGACACCTGTCCACTAGTCTCCTGACTATCCAGAGCTTCTTAAAGTAGTCCTAGCAAAACACACACTGTATGCAAAACCTAGACAGAATAATATTGTGTAGTGATAAGTGCCTTTAGCATTAGACTACAGCTTTTGTTGAGGCAGCCTACAAAAGGGGAAAACATTGACTCTTTCATCAGGCAGGTCGGCTGTTTCCTCAATGAATTACTGTATTTAATTTTTTGTTACAGCTTCTAAGGTGTGTACCGTCTAATCAGAGATTAGGATAAAACCTGTAGGAACAGCTATCTGAAATATTATTAAGGAGTACTCTGTAAACTGGAAGTGATATTGTCAGAAAAAGATTTTCAGTCAGTACTCAAAATAGTAAATTCTAATTCAAGTATTTCATGTCTACTTCAATAATAGTAGAGATTTTATTAAATTAATATTAAAGTATAGATCTATTTAGAGACACATTATGTAAAACATAGCCCTTGTTTCTCCTGAAAGTTAAGAAAGGTTGCAGTCAAAATGGATGCAATTAAAATGTTTCATTTCAGCGAAATACAGCAGATTTCAGTAAAAATTTGGTTTAGTAATTTTTGACATTTTAGGTATATCTTCATCTTCTTTATGTAATTTTATGTTCTCCCCTGTTTTGCTTAATGATATCCTCAGTTACAGAATGAGTTATCAAAGGGCCCTAAGGAAATTGCTCTCTACACCAAACAGCTGAACAAACTGCAAACATCCCTAAATGACTTAGAACATGAAAAACAGGTAAGTAGGCAATAGAAGTATAACATATTTTCATTCTGTTTCTGACTTTTTATTAATAGTATATACAATACTTTTGTATTTTAGTTGTTTTATATTGAAAAGTAGAGCATTTCTGTCCTTTTTCCTTCTTATCTGTTTAATTGGAGTTTGCAGCCTTTATATCGGTGGTCTCAAACTCTGGTCCTAGGGGGCCACAGTGGCTGCAAGTTTTCATTCTAACCCTTTTCTTATTTGGTGACCTGTTTTGCTGCTAATTAATTCCTTTTCCTTTCATTTTAATTGACTTTTTTTTTAGGATTTGTTCCCACGAATTTCTTCATCATTCCTTTGAGTTGCTGGTTGGCAACCAAACAGAAATGAAACGTGAAGTGAGTCAGCCAACAGAAGACCAACTAAGTCAGGGCCTCAGACTCCAACCAGTTGCTTAATTAGAGGCGATTCTTGTTGTTAATTAAACCCGTTCTTTAATTCTATGGCTAGTTGCTGCTCTCATTGTGAAGTGGCACACATTTCCAAAACTGTTGATTTTCTCTCTTGTAAGAGCACTGTTAAAATGTTTTCTGGACCTTCATCTTTTTTTATTTTTAGATATAATGTGATGGACACAGTTTGGTGGTCATGTTTTGGCTTATTTTGTATCACATTATTTTTTGACTGCTAATTAAGGAAAGCGAAACAAGTGAGGGCTCTGAATCTTCAAAAACAAGTCAATTACAATTAATTTAAAAAAAGTTAATTAGTACCTAAAACAGGTCACTAATTAAGACAAGGGTTAGAATGAAAAGCTGCGGCCCTCCAGGACCAGAGTTTGAGACCACTGCTTTATATATTGTGTAAGAGCTAATGCTAGGGTACACATTCATCAAAGGCATGGTTACCTTCACTTTATTCATATTGGCCAGTTTGGAAGCACTGATCATAAGGGAGTTCTTTATTTCGATGTGGGGGGAATCCACAGGACACAGAGAAAATTTGTTTTAGACACACAGAGAATTTTCAAACATCATACAATATCATTTATTAATAGTAATTTTAAGTTGAAAGTGCTGAAATAGTTATATGTTTCATGTCGTTATTCTACGAAAGATGACTTCAGGCTAAAATCCATGGAAGATATTGGCTAAGCTACTTTGGATAAAGTTTGGTTTCACCAGTATTAAAGCTTTGAAAGTGGAAAAACTTCACCTATTCTGATACAGATTGTAAAATGTTTATGTGGGTAACCTGTGGTGTTATCAAAAAATAAATTGTAATCAGTCATAAAAATAAAACTCTCTTTTTTGCATGGATGTCATGGTCATTAATTTGGTATGCTTTCATTACAAAAGGGTAAACCTTCCTATATTTAGTTAATTAAAGAGAAATATTCAATGCAGTTTTGGCAGATTATTCTTTAAAATCCTAAATTTGTTTGGGCGTGAATACATTCATATGCAATATGTATTTTTATTCTGTAGAGTGCATTAGAAAAATTAGCAAAAAAGGAGCAACAGTACAAGGATCTTGAAGAACGTCTAAATGAAGAGTTAGCAAGTAAAAAAAGCCTTCAGTCCATTATTCACCAAAATGAGTTGAACATCCGACAGTTGGAGGCTCAACTTGCATCAGCAGAAGCCTCTACACAAAGACTACAATCTGAGTTAAGTGAGAAGGGTGAGGTCAAACAGAGGTTAAAGGGGGAGCTTTCAGAGGTGGAGCTGAAGTACCAGCAGTTAAAAGCAGAGTTCAAGCAGCTTCAACAGCAGAAAGAAGAAAGGGAGCTCCAATCACTGCAGCAGCAGAGTGAAATCAATCAGGTAATAATATTTTACATTTACTGATTTAAAAAATATGCCTTTAGCAGAGTCCTCCTTTTTTTCTGAAAAAACTACTAAAACCACACATAAATGGTAAAATACAAGGCTTGCATTTATTTATCATTTTAAAGATATAATATATAGGGGAATTTTAAAATAATTGTTTATTAAACACTATAATCTGCCAAACTTTAATAAACATTCTTAACTTTTATCAACAATTACTGGTATATTCATGAATATATTTTCTTCTTTCATAATTTAGTGCACTTCATTGCATGTGTTGCTTATGTAATTCAGGGTATTATAAATGGAGGTAAAATGATATACAGGTGTTCCAATGGTGACAATACTAGGATTAATCTTGTAAATTTTCATGTCAAATGTAGTGTTCACTATGCCTAATTTATATAAAAGGACCAGTAATAAAAATCTTAATCTAACTGCAAATCTTAAACTACATTGTTCTATTTGTCAGGATTACCTATAGAATAAAGTATAGGCTGAGAAATTATCTTCGTAACATGGGGCAAGTGTATCATTGCACTCTGACAAAACATGACTTTGGTCTTAGATTTTGCAAACTCTCTTGCATAGATGACAAAACTATGGTTTATTGGTACCTTTATGTATCTATGTAGTAGTAGTGTGTTTTACTGTGTTAGCCATTATACTGTAGATACAATGAGAATTCATTTGAAATAACACCTTTAAAGTTTGCTTATTGTAATCTTTAGTTAGCCAATAAAAGGTGTAATATTGCTTGACTTCTCATTGTACCTTTATGTACAAAATGGAACCCCAATTGGTATGGTATATCAGGAACTTAACCCTTGCTCACTCAGACCTTATTGTGTCTTTTGTGTGTGTGTTTTTGTAAGTATTGTGGTGGAATGCTAGGTCATTTCTAGAATGGCAGATGAGAGAGGCATTATAGAGATATAACAGGACCTTACTTGGATCTGGCCATAATGGGGTGTCTTATTTTGTGTTTCCAGTAGGGTAGAAGGTCTGTGCCATGGGGCAACAAGTCTTATATTTATGGAGAAGTAATTTATCCAGGGGCATACAATTTGAAGAGTTTCAGTAGGAGTGAAGTGTGGCATGATAGGCATTCCCTAGTCCAACAGCTGTCACCAGGAAGGCACGTTACATGTTGTATAGGTCCCTGAAGCTTATTATGGTGGACAGATTTTCATGCTCTTTTTAAGTTCTTAAGGTTAGTAAAGTTTTGGGTTTCATTGTTTAGAATAGGAGATTCCAGAGTATTAAGAAGTACTGGAGGAGAGACAGGAATGTTTAGCGTCATACTGAGGTGGAACATGGTTCAATCATTCTACCAACTATAAAATCTGCCTAAAACAAAAAACCATATGATTCCTGTTGTATATTTGTAGTTTTAATTCTATATCATCATTTTCTTTATCCAGATGACGACTTCTTGTTCATGACCCATGCAATTTTCATGAAATATTGTAAATAAAATAATTGTGTTTAAGAATGTAATATGTATGCATATAAATATCAGTATATAATTTACCTGGTGAGGTACCTGTTTGCACATCATAAAACTTTCGTAAATGCATTTAAAAAATGATTTCCAGTTAATATGACAAAGGACATTTTGTCATTTAGTTTTTAGAATATACTGCATAAATGTTGTGAAAATTATTTTGTGTCATCTAATACATACAAAGTTGTACTTCCTGGTAAACTACATGTGTATTAGTGTTAGAAGCTATACAAACATTTTCCTGCTACTGCTTACCCTTGAGCATACTACATAAAGCTCTCTATGGGAGAGGCAACTCAAAAGTAATTTAACAGCTCCACACAGCCTGTCATTTCAGTTATTATATACATTGCTGCCTTTGTTGAATTGCTGAAGAGTAAAACATTTTAGTATGCTTTCATGCCTTTGTTTTTGGTAGCTGCACGCTAAACTACTTGAGACTGAGCGCCAGCTTGGGGAGGTTCAGGGTCGCCTTAAGGAACAGCGGCAGCTGTCGGGAGAAAAACTGAAAGACAAAGAGCAATTGGTGGCCGATTTACAATTGAAGCTTTCTCGTACTGAGGAGCAGGTAGGCATCATGCTAGAAGAGCAGTTATTTTAAAAAAAAAAAAAAAAGCAGTTTCTATTTAAGAATTTTGTAAAACCTGTGTTGATAACATACTGTTTATTTTGAAAGATTTTTTTTTTATGATTCTTTTATCAGCTAAAGGAAAATACAGTAAATTCTTCAGAGTTGCAGCATCAGTTAGATAAAGCAAGGCAGCAGCATCAGGAATTACAGACTTTACAGCAAACTACAACATCAAAATTACGAGAAGCACAGGTATTATTATTCACAACTATGATGTGTTAGTAGCCTCCTTTCTCTTAAAAAATGTACAATTTCTTAGACATTAGATTTTATTTTGTATTTTTCTAGAAAATGCTTTTTATAAGGAATATGTAAATTAATTGAAAGAAAATTAATGATACAATATATTTTTTTATAGAATGATCTGGAACAAGTGTTACGGCAAATAGGTGATAAGGATCAGAAGATTCAGAATCTAGAAGCACTTCTTCAGAAAAGCAAGGACAATATTACTCAACTGGAAGCAGAAAGAGATGATCTTTGTCTGAAAATTCAAGCAGGGGAGGGTGAGACAGCTGTACTAAATCAGCTACAAGAAAAGAACCATACTCTCCAGGAGCAGGTAATTAATATGAAATTACACTTGAAGAGTTTCATCTAGTATGTATTTGAGTCATACTTTGTGTAAGAACTTTACATACTGATTCTAAGGTGAAAAATTAAGTACATCCACTTTCAGTTTTGTATAGTTTTATGTATCAAGACATAAGACTAATATTCATCTACATTTTGCCAAGTCTGAAAATGTGACAAGAAATGACTTATTCATTGATTGTTTAACAAGAAATCAGTGAAAAGTCTGAAACTTTGAATGGAAAAGTACAGAAACACACACATTGATTCTGTATCAGCCAAGACGATAATTAGAGCCAGTTCCTGTTTATTACATTTACTTGATTTGTAGATGACCCGTAAATGTTACCATATAAAATCAGACCCTTTGACAGTTTGGTCTGGAGGGCAAATTACATCAGCAGTCCTTTTACAAATTTTAAAGTCTGTCACTTCACATTGAGAGGAAATGTTTATGAATTGGATAACTTCTAAGACTGATACAGGTTTTCCCATATGTAGTTGTTCCATCAAATTGAACCATATATCAGATTATATAATGCAACAAAAAATCGCAAAGACCCAAAAGTTGCTTCCTGGAATATACCGACTTTTGTCTCAAACTGCCATGAAAAGATGATTGAAAAATAATTGCTTTCAAAGAAGTGTTTCCTGGAAAAAATGTTCCTTCTCTAATAAATCAACGTGTCAATATGGCTTAGGTTTGCAAAATTGTATCTGAACCACAACATGTCTGTGACATTGTCTTCTGTTTATAAACAAACATCTTCAAGCATCAGTGAACTGATACAGTGTTAGAATGTGGACAGCGGCAAAACCCTCTGATAAAAAAAGAAAGTTTTGCTGCTGAAGAGAGTTCTACAAGCTACTAAATCAAAGTATATTAGATTTTTTCCATTCATTGTCAGCAAGATGTTGTTCCTATCTTTAGCTTAACACTATAATTACCAGAGCCTACGAAAAAACTCGTAATTCCGTCCCACCTTAAACTGCTTCTTAAATCCCTTCACACCTCTCCGCCAGCGTCCTTTGTTCTCTAAATGTGCTGATAAAGATAAGCTAGGAGCAGCCGGCTATTCCATCCCCCCACCAATTTAGAACGTGCACGAACTTCAGCTTGATTGAGTATCTGGGAGTGAAGTGGAGTTTTAGAGTGGAAATAATAGATCGTTGTTTGGAACACACGCATTTCATGTCTGTTCCGTTTCTACAGTAATCTGTGTCAACACATTGTTAAAACAGAAACGTTTTTTATATTCTAGTAGTAGATGACAAAATGTAGGCATAAACTATATAATGTATGAAGCCTGAAGTCCAAATAGCAAAGAAACATTTTCACAAGAATAACACAATTGCACTTTTATTCAAACATATAACGGCAGAAACAAAAAGCCGCCTTAACATGCGACATTGACACCAGCTTACTGTAACTGACTCCGTGGTTCAATAGACTCAGCCCCCGCTTGGGAATCAAGGAGTCACGGGTTCGATCCTGCGCCCCTCCGTTTTGAGAAGTAAACTGCTCTTATTCTTACTGTTTTAGAATAAAAGCATACATTTGATTTCAGTCTATAACAGCCGGTGCAATTTATGATCCTTGTAAAGGTTAGCTTTTTTTTTATTCACTTTTCATTCTCTCGGTCGCGTTCAGAATCAATCCATACAACCCCATCTGACACGGCTGTTTTCACTAAAGACGCGCTATAGCTCTGCAGTGTACCATGATGCATACTAACGCCCCCCTTTTATTCAAGTGCACTTTTTCCATTGCCTTTTCCTGTAAGAAGCAATGTACACACTTCTCTCTATGCTGTGGTTTCTATTACACACCTGAAAGAAAGAGACAATACATGTGAACATATCCAGCATACAGCAACATGCGGGACTGGCAGGAACACTCAATAAAACTGAATAAAAAGAAAATCAAGTGACGGTGAGATACGAAGAAGGCAGCTTCGCCAGCGTCTGTGTGTCAGAACCGGTGGGGGGGCGTTAGTATGCATCGTGGTACAACGCAGAGCTATAGCGCGCCTGTATTCTGTTTCTTTTGTACTCCAGGGCACGCAGAGGAGAGAATAGTAAAGAGCAGTAAGTTCGGCGCTATATGCAATCATCAGACACTCCCCATCTGCCCGTTGTTTTGTTATACTTTTCAATACTTTTTATACTGCTCAAATGGGCATGCTCAAAAAATACACGTGTAATGCCACGAAAAGTGCACACAGACACTTCATTTCGCAAACAAAACAAGTGCACTTTTATTCAAAACTACCTGTATAACCGAAGAAAAAAGAAAGCAAGATACAGTAGGCGATTGATACGACATCTTGCATGGTGCAATGCTAAGAAGTGCAGATTTTCATTCCGTGCTATATAAAATCATCACATTCAAATATTAACAGTTCCCACACACCCAAGGACCGTCCTTCCTACATTTACGACACGTGTACTTGTTGCCGTGTACACACCTCTCTGTGCTATGGTTTCTATTACACTGAATGAGCACCTGACACTGTACTTTCTTCCCTGGGGAAGGTCCGCATCAGAGAATTTCCAGTTCCTGCATAAATTCACACCCGATCTGACGCTGTTCGTTTTCAAATAATATTGCATTAGTGCGATTATATTTTCACATATATTGTCTCTTTCTTTCAGGTGTGTAATAGAAACCACAGCATAGAGAGAAGTGTGTACATTGCTTCTTACAGGAAAAGCGATGGAAAAAGTGCACTTGAATAAAAGTGCACTTTTGTTATACTTTTACACCAATATATGTTCCTGTGTTTGAACGACACGGGCAGATGGGGAGTGTCTGATGATTGCATATAGCGCCGAAGTTACTGGTCTTTACCATTCTTTCCTCTGCATGTCCTGGAGTACAAAAGAAAAAGCATACAGCAACATGCGGGACTGGCAGGAACACTCAATAAAACTGAATAAAAAGAAAAGCAAGTGACGGTGAGATACGAAGAAGGCAGCTTCGCCAGCGTTTGTGTGTCAGAACCGGGTGGGGCGTTAGTATGCATCGTGGTACACTGCAGAGCTATAGCGTCTTTAGTGAAAACAGCCGTGTCAGATGGGGTTGTATGGATTGATTCTGAACGCGACTGAGAGAATGAAAACTGAATAAAAAAAAGCTAACCTTTACAAGGATCATAAATTGCACCGGCTGTTACAGACTGAAATCAAATGTATGCTTTTATTCTAAAACAGTAAGACTAAGAGCAGTTTACTTCTCAAAACGGAGGGGCAGGATCGAACCCGTGACCTTGATTCCAAGCGGGGCTGAGTCTATTGAACCACGGAGTCAGTTACAGTAAGCTGGTGTCAATGTCGCATGTTAAGACGGCTTTTGTTTCTGCAGTTATATGTTTGAATAAAAGTGCAATTGTGTTATTCTTGTGAAAATGTTTCTTTGCTATTTGGACTTCAGGCTTCATACATTATATAGTTTATGCCTACATTTTGTCATCTACTACTAGAATATAAAAAAACGTTTCTGTTTTAACAATGTGTTGACACAGATTACTGTAGAAACGGAACAGACATGAAATGCGTGTGTTCCAAACAACGATCTATTATTTCCACTCTAAAACTCCACTTCACTCCCAGATACTCAATCAAGCTGAAGTTCGTGCACGTTCTAAATTGGTGGGGGGATGGAATAGCCGGCTGCTCCTAGCTTATCTTTATCAGCACATTTACAAGACAAAGGGCGCTGGCGGAGAGGTGTGAAGGGATTTAAGAAGCAGTTTAAGGTGGGACGGAATTACGAGTTTTTTCGTAGGCTCTGGTAATTCTAGTGTTAAAGGACTTTATGGTGAGTTGGCTTGCATTCATTTGTATCATTTGTCTTTTGAGTTTGTGCATAGTCATTTCTATTGCAGATAAATAGGGTAGCACAGGTTGAATATCTCTGTTTCCGAAATTCCAAAATCCAAACTTTTTTGAGCACCGACATGACACCACAAGTGGAAATTTATATTAAGGGTCTCTTTTATAAAACTGTGCTTGGATTTGAGCATAAAAATATTCATACACCAAAATGTAGATGTGAATAATGTATGTGTGGATTCAAAATTAATTTGTTCTTTCAGTATTGGAGTACCAGTGAAGCTTTGAGCACCATGAAGCAACAACACTCAATCGATGATCCTGGGTGGTTATGCTGAGGTCCTGATAAGCATTGAGCGCTGGGAGGAAATAACACACAATCGATTACCAAATCCCAATGATACATTGATAATCAACAGAAGTCGTCAAGCTTTGTCTTCTGTGAAGTGATACTACAACACCTGCATGGTGTTCAAATGTGCTGCACGGCACCATTAAAATGGCAGATGATTTGTGCGTTAATGGAATGCTTATGGTTAACAAAAGCAGGTTCTTTCTTGCTAGGTGCCCTGATTGTAGTATGACTTCAGTTTATTGCTCCATTAGAAAAAACGAACCATGTGGCAAATTTCATTTTTATGTTGGCATTTTTTTTTGTTGGCAATAACTGCATTTTATATGTACTGTATGTACTCCCACACCATATGAAAACTGTACTTTGTTGGTTATTTAATGACTTCCAGCACAATGGGCTTGATGATGTTGAGGTTGGCTAAGATCTTCCTGCCTTGTTTGTCATTTCGCTTAGAAGTGACAACAGGTAGCCAATATACAGTGGTGTGAAAAACTATTTGCCCCCTTCCTGATACTTATTCTTTTGCATGTTTGTCACACAAAATGTTTCTGATCATCAAACACATTTAACCATTAGTCAAATATAACACAAGTAAACACAAAATGCAGTTTTTAAATGATGGTTTTTATTATTTAGGAGAAAAAATCCAAACTTACATGGCCCTGTGTGAAAAAGTAATTGCCCCCTGAACCTAATAACTGGTTGGGCCACCCTTAGCAGCAATAACTGCAATCAAGCGTTTGCGATAACTTGCAATGAGTCTTTTACATCGCTCTGGAGGAATTTTGGCCCACTCATCTTTGCAGAATTGTTGTAATTCAGCTTTATTTGAGGGTTTTCTAGCATGAACCGCCTTTTTAAGGTCATGCCATAGCATCTCAATTGGATTCAGGTCAGGACTTTGACTAGGCCACTCCAAAGTCTTCATTTTGTTTTTCTTCAGCCATTCAGAGGTGGATTTGCTGGTGTGTTTTGGGTCATTGTCCTGTTGCAGCACCCAAGATCGCTTCAGCTTGAGTTGACGAACAGATGGCCGGACATTCTCCTTCAGGATTTTTTGGTAGACAGTAGAATTCATGGTTCCATCTATCACAGCAAGCCTTCCAGGTCCTGAAGCAGCAAAACAACCCCTGACCATCACACTACCACCACCATATTTTACTGTTGGTATGATCTTCTTTTTCTGAAATGCTGTGTTCCTTTTACGCCAGATGTAACGGGACATTTGCCTTCCAAAAAGTTCAACTTTTGTCTCATCAGTCCACAAGGTATTTTCCCAAAAGTCTTGGCAATCATTTAGATGTTTCTTAGCAAAATTGAGACGAGCCCTAATGTTCTTTTTGCTTAACACTAGAATTACCAGAGCCTACGAAAAAACTCGTAATTCCGTCCCACCTTAAATCGATTCTTAAAATCGTTCACAGTTCTCCACCAGCGTCTTTTGTCATCTAAATGTGCTGATAAAAATCAGGCTGCAAACAGCCGGCTATTCCATCCCCCCACCGACTTAGAACGTGCACAAACTTCTCACAGCTCATGCCTTGATTGATTATCTGGGAGTGAAGTGGAGTTTTAGAGTGGAAATAATAGATCATTATTTGGAACACACGCATTTCACGTGTGTTCCGTTTCTACAGTAATCCGTGTAAACACATTTTTAAAACAAAAAACGTTTTTCATATTGTAGTAGTAAATGACAAAATGTAAGCATAAACTATATAATGTATGAAGCCTGAAGTCCAAATATCAAACACTTTCACAAAAGGTATAAATATAACAAAACAAGTATGCTTTTATTCAAAAATATAACTGCAGAAAAAAACTACCTTAGCATGCCATATTCACACATACTTACTACAGTTACCACGGTAGCATAATGGTTTCAGCCGCTGACTAGTATCCAAAAGGTCATGAGTTCGATCCCACATGGTTCAGTTTTGAGAAATAAACTGCTCTTATTCTTACTATTTTAGAATAAAAACATGAATTTGATTTCAGTGTGTAACAGTCAGTAATTTATGATACTTGTAAAGGTTAGTTTTTTTTTTTTATTCACTTTTCATTCTCAGTCTCAGTCGTGTTCAGGATCCTTCCCTACCCCCCAACTGAGAATGCTGTTTTCACATAAAGATGCGCTGTAGCTCTGCAGCGTACTTGTGACTGCATTCTCGTACCAATGCTTGCGAACTGAAGTGCCTGCGTGCACTTTTCGTGGCATTACACATCTATTTTTTTGAGCATGCCCGTGTCGCTCAAACACAGGAACATATGTTGGTGTACAAGAATAAAAAACAAGTGCACTTTTATTCTAGACTATAAGTGAAGAAAAAATAAAGCAAGTTACAGTTTCATTATTTAAACGAAATTATATGTAAAATGAAACATACACATTATAATGCATTTCATCATGAAAGTTATATCAAGTATAAATCTAGATTCTAAATGTGCAGAGAGTTGGAATATCATACATTTAATTTGTTCTGTTTGGCGATCTATTGCTGCTTTCCGCTGTTGGAACAAAATGCCGACATACAGATGCATTCGTGGTGCTTTTATATTCAAGCGTTGCATATTCCCGATCGTAATGACACGATACATTTTAAAAGTCTCACATACCATCTTTTGTGCCATTTATTTTTTATTGTTTTACTTTATCTGCTGTCAGGTCCAAGAAGCTCGTAGCGATTAAAAACTGGGATGACGTTTACGACCGTCTGCTTTAATGATAAAGTAAACTACGAGGTTAAAGTGGACATTTCGAGATTAAAGCCGAAATTTCCACTCTAATCACAAAATACACGTTTTCACCATGTCCTTTATTTTTTTCTTAGTGGCTCAAATATAACGCTATACATTATGTTGCTGTTGTTACAAAAATAAAAAAGACATATAAATGACACGATACATTTTAAAAGTCTCACATACCATCTTTTGTGCCGTCTATAATGTATAGCGCTGTATTTGAGCCATTCATCAAACAGCAAAGTGCGCACATCGATCCCCGAAAGATCTCCTTAGAGGCTTGCTGTCACATGTAGATAGTAAACAGAGACTCTGACGTCACGTTCCTTCTTTTAGCACACTGCGTCCCCCGACTTTTTGCTGGTACTGCAACTCGCGCACGCGTCGCGTTAATTTCTGAGGACGCGTGAAATGAATGCTGGGAACACGTGGCAGCCATGATGCGGGCACGTACACGTTCTGGGCGTGAAGTATAAATGACCCCTTAGACATTGTCCTGGGGTCTTTTGTGACTTCTCAGATGAGTCGTCTCTGCGCTCTTGGGGTAATTTTGGTCGGCTGGCCACTCCTGGGAAGGTTCACCACTGTTCCATGTTTTTGCCATTTGTGGATAATGGCTCTCACTGTGGTTCGCTGGAGTCCCAAAACTTTAGAAATGGCTTTATAACCTTTACCAGACTGATAGATCTCAATTACTTCTGTTCTCATTTGTTCCTGAGTTTCTTTGGATCTTGGCATGATGTCTAGCTTTTGAGGTGCTTTTGGTCTACATCTCTGTGTCAGGCAGCTCCTATTTAAGTGATTTCTTGATTGAAACGTGTGGCAGTAATCAGGCCTGGGGGTGGCTACGTAAATTGAACTCGGGTGTGATACACCACAGTTAGGTTTATTTTTTAACTAGGGGGCAATTACTTTTTCACACAGGGCCATGTAGGTTTGGATTTTTTTTCTCTCTAAATAATAAAATCCATCATTTAAAAACTGCATTTTGTGTTTACTTCTGTTATATTTGACTAATGGTTAAATGTGTTTGATGATCAGAAACATTTTGTGTGACAAACATGCAAAAGAATAAGAAATCAGGAAGGGGGCAAATAGTTTTTCACACCACTGTACATTGATGAAAAAACAAAAAAAATTCTTCAGTGCAAATACACAGCATTGGCCCTCTTAAAAGAGAACTAAAATATAATCTGTACATCATATTCATCACTTTTCATTGTTAGTATACAGGTGCTGGTCATAAAATTAGAATATCATGACAAAGTTGATTTATTTCAGTAATTACATTCAAAAAGGGAAACTTGTATATTAGATGCATTCATTACACACAGACTGATGTATTTCAAATGTTTATTTCTTTTAATTTTGATGATTATAACTAACAACTACTGAAAGTCCCAAATTCAGTATCTCGGAAAATTAGAATATTGTGAAAAGGTTCAATATTGAAGACACCTGGTGCCACACTCTAATCAGCTAATTAACTCAAAACACCTGCAAAAGCCTTTAAATGGTCTCTCAGTCTAGTTCTGTAGGCTACACAATCATGGGGAAGACTGCTGACTTGACACTTGTCCAAAAGACGACCCATTGACACCTTGCACAAGGAGGGCAAGACACAAAAGGTCATTGCTAAAGAGGCTGGCTGTTTACAGAGCTCTGTGTCCAAGCACATTAATAGAGAGGCAACGGGAAGGACAAGATGTGGTAGAAAAAAGTGTACAATCAATAGCGGATAACCGCACCCTGGAGAGGATTGTGAAACAAAACCCATTCAAAACTGTGAGGGAGATTCACAAAGAGCGGACTGCAGCTGGAATCAGTACTTCAAGAACCACCACGCACAGACGTATGCAAGACATGGGTTTCAGCTGTCGCATTCCTTGTGTCAAGCCACTCTTGAACAAGAGACAGCATCAGAAGCGTCTCATCTGGGCTAAAGACAAAAAGGACTTGTTGCTGCTGAGTGGTCCAAAGTTATGTTCTCTGATGAAAGTAAATTTTGCATTTCCTTTGGAAATCAAGGTTCCAGAGTCTGGAGGAAGAGAGGAGAGGCACAGAATCCACGTTGCTTGAGGTCCAGTGTAAAGTTTCCACAGTCAGTGATGGTTTGGGGTGCCATGTTATCTACTGGTGTTGGTCCATTGTGTTTTCTGAGGTCCAAAGTCAACACAGCCGTCTACCACGAAGTTTTAGAGCACTTCATGCTTCCTGCTGCTGACGAACTTTATGGAGATGCAGATTTCATTTTCCAACAGGACCTGGCACCTGCACACAGTGCCAAAGCTACCAGTACCTGGTTTAAGGACCATGGTATCCCTGTTCTTGATTGGCCAGCAAACTCGTCTGACCTTAACCCCATAGCAGATCTATGGGGTATTGTGAAGAGGAAGATGCAATATGCCAGACCCAACAATTCAGAAGAGCTGAAGGCCACTATCAGAGCAACGTGGGCTCTCATAACACCTGAGCAGTGCCACAGACTGATCGACTCCATGCCACGCTGCATTGCTGCAGTAATCCAGGCCAAAGGATCCCCTGCTAAATATTGAGTGCTGTACATGCAAATACTTTTCATGTTCATACCTTTTAGTTGGCCAACATTTCTAAATATCCTTTTATTGCATTGGTCTTAATTGATATTCTAATTTTCCGAGATACTGAATTTGGGACTTTCATTAGTTGTCGGTTATAATCATCAAAATTAAAAGAAATAAACATTTGAAATACATCCGTCTGTGTGTAATTGATGAATCTAATATACAAGTTCCACTTTTTGAATGGAATTACTGAAATAAATCAACTTTGTCATGATATTCTAATTCTAATTTTATGACCAGCACCTGTATTTATCACATTAGTGTATATTATAATAATGGCTCTGTGACATGAATTATACATATAAATCATCCTTTAGATGGTTTGCTTGCATTTCCCTACTTGATCACGTCTGTCCCCAAGATATCTAATTGTGTATATGCAAATATTTCAAAATCCATAAATGTCTGTTCCAGATATTTTGGAATAAGGATACCCAACATGTATTGTAAATTGAGGTTTGTACTTGACTATAAAATGAAAGTTAAATATTTACTGGAATTGCTCTGAACATCATACATGGTTTTACAATTCTGTTCTAGAATTCTTTGGTGCCAATATTTTCTAAACAGGACCCTCACATAGACTAAAAATGAACAACAAAGTCAAGTTTAACAGCTGAGATCCTAAAATTACTTTCTCTTTGCAAATAAAGATAGCACGTGTTCTTGGTAGTTGAATTGTGCAATTGTACATTCTTTTATTTAGTAATCAGTGAACATTTATTTGATATTGCATCTTTCTTATAGAAAACGTTGAGTTCTGTATAATTAGATTAGATATTAATTCATGCAGTTGTCAACTAGACAATAGAAAAATTTTCCCATGAGTCAAACCATTTTCTCAATTTTCTTTTCCTATTACAGCAGGGATGTCGGGCATCGTATTTGGAAGACTTCAGTAGCTGATGGTTTTTATTCTTGTTGATTTTATTTAGAGGCCAATTTTTGCATTTTAATTGAACATGTCACTTTATATTTAAATTTGCTTATTTGGGTAATGCCTTTATCCAAGGCGACTTACAACATTTATAATAGAATTGGTTACATTTATTTTGTTTTTTTACCTGGAGCATAGGCAGGTGAAATTACTTACTTATGGTCTCACAGCGGTCAGTGGTGGGATTTGAACCCATAACCTCAGAGTCTGAAGTCCAAAGCCACTACACTAACTTATAATATTACATTACTAGTAATAAATATTTTTCTGTTTATTTAATAAAGCTATTGCAGTTGTTGCAGGTTTAGAGTTTATTGTATAATTTATTTTGACTCTTGCTTGAATTTAATTATCCAATTAAATTCTGAGGTCATACTGCTTTTGTTTATCTACCTACCAGTTAGCAGGGACATATAATGTAGCCACTGCTTGTTTTTTTACATTTTTTACCAAATAAAATAAATCATATCATATTTAGAATTACATTAAAATAAAAACAATTTATGGTTACTTTTGGCTCTAGTTATGCAAGTGACATTAGACACAACAAAATTTGCCAAATTACATTAGAAATGCCAAAATCAAATGGCTGCAAGGTAATAAGCCACATAGTGAGCCCGGAATTCATATCCTTTTACCTGTAGAGCCACTAGAGTGGGGGATGATGATCTATCACCGGGGTAAACCGCCTATCCCACAAATACTAGCAGAGCGCATCCACCGCCCACTTGAAAGCCAAAACATTCTTACTCAATGATTAATTACACTGGGTTGTTGACCATTCTCATGTTGCTTGACCTGTGTGTTGGCACTTGATACAGTCTCTCAGAGCATTTTCTTAGAAAGATTAGCCTCTATTGAAATCAGTGTTATTTCCCATACTTGGTTTGCTTCATATCCTTCTGGTCACACACTGTTTGTTAAGCTTGGGAGTTTAGATTGTAGCCCACCCCATTCACCAATGGCATTACCCAAGGCATTGTTTTGGGCCCTTTTCTATTTATATTTTGGAAAAACCTTTCAAGCTGCAGTCATATGTGCTGGTTGATATACTTGAAAGTTGCAATTACTTGAAACTAGCAATCAGAATTTGCATTTTGAAATTACATTAGGGTGCACATAAACTATAAATTATAATCTATTAAAATCAATAACTGGTTTAAAATGTAGAAACTGGTTGTATTGAAAAAACCTGTTGACACACTGTACTCCCAAAGTCAAGGAACTGTTTTTGAGAGCCTTGAATTTATTGCAACCTGTTCCAGCAACATTAGTTGAATGGTAGAAATCAACCCTGACCAGGACAATAGCACCACAAAGAGCAAACTCAAGCACACACACTAACCCATAGCAATGATGTTTAATTCCATACCAGATTGCTAAGGCAATCGTCACAGTCATGTCATCATCAAATATCATAGTCCACGGGGAAATAAGAAAGGGCTCAGAGCTGATCCCTGATGTAATCCCACCTCCACGTTGCGTCTGTCACTTCTACCGCAGACCTCACCACTGTTACACATCTTGTACAACTCTTACATACTTCTCTGTCACTCCCGATTTCCTCATACACTACCACCGCTCCTCTCGAGGCACCCTGTCATATGCTTTCTCCAGGTCCACAAGGACGCAATGCAACTACAAAGTACTTCTGGCCTTCTCTATACTTCTCTATCAACATCCTTAGAACAAACATTGCCCCTGTGATGCTCTTTAGTGGCATGAAAAAATACTCCTGCTCACTAATTATTACCTCCCTTCATAACCTAGCTTCCACTACTCTTTCCCATAACTTCATGCTGTGGCTCATCAATTTTATCACCCAGTAATTACTATAGCTGTGTACATCCACCTTATTCTTAAAAATCGGTACCAGTACACATCTTCTCCACTCTTCAGGTGTCCTCTCACTTTCTAAGAGTCCATTAAACAATCTGGTAAAAACTCCACTGCCATCTCTCCTAAACATCTCCATGTCTTCCACAGGTATATCATCTGGACAAAGAGCCTTTCTGTTCTTCATCCTCTTCATAGCTGTCCTTACTTCCTCCTTGCTAATCTGTTGCACCTCCTTATTCACTATTGCCATATCATCCAACCTTCTCTCTCTCTCTCACTCTCTCATTCTCTTTATTCATCCGTCCCTCAAAGTTCTCTTTCCATCTGCTCAACATATTCTCCATTGGTTGTGAGTACGTTTCCATCTTTATCCTTTATGACCCTAACCTGCTGCACATCTTTCACAGCTTGGTCCCTCTGTCCAGCCAACAGGTACAGGTCCTTTGCTCCCTACTTAGTGTCCAAGCTCTCATACAACTCATCATACACCTTTTCTTTAGCCTTCGCCACTCTCTCTTCACCTTATACCTTACACCTTATCTCCTTGTACTGTTGTCTACTTTCTGCATCTCTCCAACTATCCCACTTCTTTGCCAACCTGTTCATCTGTATATTCTCCTGTACTTCTGCATTCCACCTCCAGGTTTCCTTTTCCTCCTTCCTCTGTCCATATGTCATGTCATGCACGCTTTTTGCAGCCACCCTTACTACTTCTGCTCTTCTGTAGTTGCCCAGCTGTCTGGCAACTCTTCACTGCCACCCAGTGCTTGTTTTACCTCCTTATTGAGCTCAACCTTGCAGCCTTCCTTTTTCAGCTTCCACCATTTGATCCTTGGCTCTACCCTCACTCTCTTCCTCTTCTTGATATCCAACGTCATCCTACAGGCCACCATCCCATGCTGCCTAACTACACTTTTCCCAGTCTTCAGTCTCCTTCAGATTGCCCCTCCTGCATAGGATATCTACCTGTGTGCATCTTCCTCCACTCTTGTACGTCACTCTATGTTCCTCCCTCTTCTTAAAATATGCATTCACCACAGCCATGTTCATCTTTTTTGCAAAATCCAGTATCATCTGACCTTCTTAATTCCTCTTCTTGATACCATACTTACCCATCACCTCCTCATTCCCTCTGTTCCCTTCACCAACATTTCCATTAAAATCTGCTCCAATCATCACTTTCTGTCCCTTGAGCACACTGTTCATTACTTCATCCAACTCACTCCAGAAATCATCTTTCTCATTCATCGCACATCCATCTTGTGAGGCACATACACTAGCAACATTCATCATCACACTTTCAATTTCCAGCTTCATAATTATCACTCTGTCTTACTCTCTTTTTCACCTCCAAAACACTCTTGACATACTTTTCCTTCAGTAATAACCCCTACCCCATTACTCCTTCCATTCACACATAATAGAACAATTTGAATCCACCTGCAATTCACCTGGCTTTACTCTCCTTCCATTTAGTCTTGTGCACACACAATATATCAACCCTCTCTTCTGTTCGTCCCATGAGCTAACACTCTCCCCTTACCAGTCATACTGCCAACATTCAAAGTTTCTACCCTCAGTTCCACTCTTTACCTTGTACCTCTCCTCCTGCCTCTGGTTACTTCTCCCCCCTCTTCTTCTCCTTCTTTGGCTAACAGTAGCCCAATTTCCACCAGTACGTTTTTGGCTAACAGTACTGGTGGTGGCCGTTATAAACTGGGCCTCGACCGATCTGTAATGGAAATCTGTATTATTGTCCGCACTGTGGATACCCTTCCTGATTTAACCCTCCCCATTTATTTTGGCTTGGGACCGGAATGAAGAAACACACTGGTTTGTGCATCCCCTGTGGCTGGATTATTGCAGTACTCTTGTAAACCTGTAAAAAAAATCTTTTTAAAAAGAAATGCACAGTGATTATGTTTTCTTTTATATTCTGTAAAGAATTTACAGTGTATATGTGACACATTCCTAAGTTATTTGGAATGATTACAGTATCTGCCTTATTCTGTTTAAATCTATATTAAGATCAGTGTGATAAAAACCTTTAATGTCTGACATTTTACTATATGATGTAGAAAAAATCAGAAATATTCCAGCATTTATTGAGCCATATTACATGCCTACTTAGCGACACACTGTAACAAATTTTACAGAAAGCGATCAGCTTCATTTTGCTTTAGTCAACATTTTTCCATATACATTTGGAAAGTTCAAATTTCATATTGTAACCACCACTTTAACAATTTAAGCTGAGGTTGAGCATGTATGAAGCTGTTAGTGTTACATCATCTATGTTATCCTTGAAGTCTGTTCATGAAATCACGTAGTTTCTTGGGCAAATCTAAGCCGTGATAAGGAATCTACACTCACCAGCTACTTTATTAGGTACACCATGCTATTACTGGGTTGGACCCCATTTTGCCTTCAGTACTGCCATAATTCTTCATGGCATAGGTTCAACAAGGTACTGGAAACATTCCTCAGGAATTTTGGTCCATATTGACTTGATAGCATCATGCAGTTGCTGCAGATTTGTTGGCTGCACATCCATGATGTGAATCTCCCGTTGTACCACTTCCCAAAGGTGTCAATTGGATTGAGATCTGGTGATTGTGGAGGCCATTTGAGTGTAGTAATTTCATTGTAATGTTCAAGAAACCAGTTTGAGATGATTGCATGATCATGGCATGATATCCTGCTGGATGCAACCATTAGAAGATAGGTACACTGAGGTCATAAAGAGATTGGCATGGTTATCAACTATACTAAGGTAGGCTGTGGCGTTTAATTGATATTAAGGGGACCATAGTATGCCAAGAAAACATCCTTCACACCATTACACCACCACCAGCCTGAACCATTGATATAAGGAAGGATATATCCATGCTTTCATGTTCTTGACGCCAAATTCCGAACGTCACCGCAGAAATCGAGACTCATCAGACAGGCAAGGTCTTTCCAATCTTCTTTTGTCCAATTTTGGTGAACCCGACGGGAGTGGCACCCATTGTGGTCTCTTACTGCTGTAGCCCATCTGCTTCAATGTGTTATGTGTTCAGATATGCTCTTCTGGATATCTTGGTTGCAACAACAGGTTATTTGAGTTACTTTTGCATTTCCATTAGCTCGATCCGATTTAGCTATTCTCCTCAGATCTCTGTCATCAACAAGGCATTTTCGCCCAGAGAACTGACACTCACTGGATATTTTCCCTTTATTGGACCAAAACCTTAGAGATGGTTCATCATGAAAATCCCTGTAGATCAACAGTTTCTGAAATACTCAGATTAGTCTGTCTGGCATCAACAACCATGCCACATTCAAAGTCAATTAAATTGCCTTTCTTCCACAATCTGATGCTCAATTTGTCTTGACAGTGTCTACATGCCTAAATGCATTGAGTTGCTGTGATCGACTGATATAGATACTAGATATTGGTGTTAGTTAACAAGCAGTTAAACAGGTGTACCTAATAAGCTAGCCGGTGAGTGTATTTTTGATCAAGAAAACAATGGACACTGAAAATTCTACTTTGAGCATTTTTGCTGTCAAGGCAGCTTCTTATGAACTTCAGATATAGCTTGTATTTGTTAAAATACAGCACAAAACTAAACTGAAAACATAATGCTGCTGAATATGTCTGTACTTGTTTAAACATGGAAAAATTAAATTGAAGTGTTTGTTTAAGAACCTAGTTTATAATTAAAGACTTTGAAAATCTCTTGACGAAAGTGGATGCATGAAATGAAATGCTGCAAGACATCACAACTAGTCTTGTCTGACAACACCAGTTAAACTCACCTATTGTTTTTTTAACTCCAAGTAACATGAACTAAAATAAAGGATTCAGTTAGAATGCAAAATTAGTGTCTGACTGATATTAGTGATGATTTAGCAATCAGTAGCTCCAACGTTTCTCCAAGAGGTGACCAATTCTGAAGTATTTTTGCTTTGTTATATTTTTATGCATCATAAAATGTAGCAGTTGTTTTACCGATATTTATCTTTTTGCAGGTCACCCAACTAACAGATAAATTAAAAAACCAGTCGGAGAGCCACAAACAAGCTCAGGAAAATCTACACGAGCAGGTTCAGGAACAGAAGGCACTTCTCCGCACATCTCAGGATCGTTGTCTTACATTGGAATCTTCTATCAGTGAGCTTAATGGACAGCTTACAGAATACAAAGAGAAAGTAACCCAACTTGATTCACAGGTAATATCTCTCCCATTAATGGGAGTGTAACTTTGTTATGTATTTTGAAATATATGGGTAAATATTATTAGTTCTTGATAAATGAGTTGCATTTTTTGAGATGGTATTAATTTCAGTGAACTCTAAATTATTTATGTGTCAAAATATTTGTTTTAGTTGAAGGCTAAGACTGAACTGCTCCTGTCATCTGAAGCATCTAAAGCTGCACAAAGAGCTGACTTACAGAATCATTTAGAAACTGCCCAACATGCTTTGCAGGATAAACAGCAGGTTTGTTTTTGTGTTTTGTCTTTCCTCATAAATGTTAAAGCATTCTAATTGTCTTATGGTACATGTGTAGACCTAATGATGGTATCACCCTTTGTGAAAACCTATATTTCAAGTATAAGGCATTACTTTGTAGTAGAAAATCTCCCGCTGCTTTAGGTGCATTAGTTCATTAATAATGTATGTAACAAAGAACTTAAAATGAGTTCACAATACAAAAAATATTGATTATGCTCAATGGATTGGTCCATAAGACAACATATCTTTAAAGCGGTGTTTCTTAAAGTATGGGTTGGGACATTGGATAGATACTTTATTAATCCCAAGGGGAAATTCACATAATCCAGCAGCAGTATACTGATACAAAGAAACAATATTAAATTAAATAGTAAAAAAAAAAAATGATGTTACCATTTACTCCCCCGGGTGGAATTGAAGAGTCGCATAGTGTGGGGGAGGAACGATCTCCTCAGTCTGTCAGTGGAGCAAGACAGTGACAAAAGTCTGTCACTGAAGCTACTCCTCTGCCTGGAAATGACACTGTTCTGTGGATGCAGTGGATTATTCATGATTGACAGGAGTTTGCTTAATGCCCGTTGCTCTGCCACAGATGTTAAACTGTCCAACTTTACTCCTACAATAGAGCCTGCCTTCTTAACAAGTTTGTCCAGGCGTGAGGCATCTTTCATCTTTATGCTGCCACCCCAGCACACCACCGCGTAGAAGAGGGCACTCGCCACAACCGTCTGGTAGAACATCTGCAGCATCTTACTGCAGATGTTGAAGGATGCCAACCTTCTCAGAAAGTATAGTCTGCTCTGACCTTTCTTACATAGAGCATCAGTATTGGCAGTCCAGTCCAATTTGTCTGGATATGTTTATTATGGGTCAACACATGATTGTATGGTAAAATTAGCAAAGTTTGTCCAATCTTGATATTGCCGGTGTAATGGTTAAAGCTTGGGACTTCAAACTCTATAGTTGTGGATTCAAATTCCACTACTGAAACACTGTGGCATAGAGCAAGTCACATCTTCTGCATGCTCTCCTATTGGAAAAATAAAAAAGATGTAACTACAGTAATTATATCTCAAATGCTGTAAGTTTCCTTGGACAAAGGCATCAGCCAAATAAGAAATAACAATAATAATTTGGTGTACTATTTTGTGCAGTAGTATGACATGTGGAACATTGCATATTAATAGTACTTTTGATGCATCACAGGTAGCTTTCCTTTTTATAGTATGAAAATATTGTAAATATTCCCTTTGGTAACAACCTGTGAAATGCTCATTCTGAGACAACTGATAGCAAAAACCCATACAAAAATAGAAAAGAAATGAGAGTGTGACTCAGACAACCTTGTGAAGTGAAGGGACCAAAGTACTAGTTTGAAATGGTGAAAAAAAAATAATGGATGAGGCACAAAAATCTATATATTTGTTGGGGTGTTTTGAAGGGTGAGTCAGTATGTTGGTTGTATATATAGTGTCATGGTAGTGTTTTATGCTACATACAGATTTTGTGGACATACACAACCACTTGCTGTTATGGCATACTTTGGCATACATTGAATCCACAGTAAATCTGTAGCAGAGGTGCAAAGATGATTTTGTGTAAGTTTAACATAGCTCAACAAGGACTAATTTTAGTTAACACTATTTGAAAGTGGTTCAGTAAATTTCAGTCTACTTATAGTGAGATGAACTTATTTGTTTGGACGACTGAGAACTATGAGAACACCAGAAAATACCTTCAGCATTCTGTACACTGTCAATTGGTGGCATTAAACATTTTAAACTTGACTGTTCAAATAATTCTTCTTCAAGATTTATCTTGTCACCAGTATAAAATACAAATAGTGCATAAATTTTAGGAATAATTCAGCTATGTCTTTTGTACTCCATTTGTTGAACTGTTATCTGGCACCATGGGTCAAGTAAGTAAGTTAGGTGACCATTTGTGATATCCTTTTACAGATATTCATCATATCTTCATGCAGGGCCAATTATAAAAAAAAAGTGTTTGTCATCTTAATAAACCTTACACTAACCTACTGCCTGATTTAAATAATAAAAAAAAAATCATTCTAAAGTCCCATTGGCTTCACCTGACCTCCATTCAAAAATGGTTTTGCTTTGATAAGACAAACATTGTATTAGTATAGACTAGTTGTGGATCTTAAACCTTGCCATGAAAATCCAACAAAATTACTTTTTCTTCTCACAAATTTCTGCCTTTAAATGTTTTTATTAAAATTCATTTGGGCAGTACAGTATGTTATAATATATTATAGATACAAAAATATACAAAATATAGTTAATTCATGTATTTTAAATACATTTAATCACATGCCACATCAATCCCAATCAGAGTTAACATTCTTCAACAAAAGAGAGAGGCAAAAAAATAGAATAATGCGATATTAAACAGTCAGTGGTTAATAAAGTGGGTAGAAAGTTTTCAGAATTTACATGAGATTAGTATTTGTTTAAAGGGTGTCAGGAAAGAATGGTGAAAATAAAGGGCTATCATACACTGAAGAGTTGATGCCTGTTAAGTAAATTCTTTTTTTTTTTTTTTTATTTCTTGTAGCATAACAATAATTGTTTTTTTGGCTTCACATATAGATAAGTGTATAATCTAAGCAAAAGTAATATATTTTTCAGTTATTTGTTTGACTCAAAATAATAATTGTATGTTTGCTAACTGGCCAAATTCTGTCAGTATGGCGTGAATTAGTGACTATTGGCTTATTTATACACATGTTGTGACGAAAGTGTCTTTTTGTTGTGTTTTTTTATTCAGTGGCAAAGACCTTTGATTTTACAGAGTTTATGCTTTAACTATGTGTCTGTGGCAGTGTTATGGTAATCTCATTTAAAACTATCGTCATGCTTAGTTTTGGAATTATAAGGTGTAGTGCTTCCAGTTGCAGTGCTGATGTATAAATTGATCGCTTCAAAAGAAGATGAGTGAAGCACACAAATGATTAATCATAAACCCATGAGTGTTACAATTTACTGTTGTATCATTCTGATTAAGGATGGCAGAAGTTGTTAAGAAGGTAGCCAATGTCAAGTCCAATCACAAAAATATATATAGTCTGTTACCTTTCACAACTGCCAGAAAGTTCATTAAATGACTAAATGATCTATACTAATAAACGGCAAAGCCCTCACTGACTGACTGACTCACTCACTCACTCACTGACTGACTGACTGACTCATCACTAATTCTCCAACTTCCCGTGTAGGTAGAAGGCTGAAATTTGGTAGGGTTATTCCTTACAGCTTCCTTACAAAAGTTGGGCAGGTTTCATTTCGAAATTCTACGCGTAATGGTCATAACTGGAAGCTGTTTTTCTCCATTTACTGTAATGGAGATGAGCTTTAAACCCGTGGGGGCGGAGTTTCGTGTGACATCATCACGCCTTCCACGTAATCACGCAGTACGTAGAAAACCAGGAAGAGGCCCAAAAAGCGCTGAAGAAAACATGCATTATATAATTGAAAAGGCAGCGAAACAATAAGAAGCGAGCGAGTGACATATACAACCATATTCATGAGTTCTGCTACTTCAGAAACAAAGCACGATGTAAACCTAAACTTTAAATTAAGTTCATAGACAGGCTGCCACTGGCGTTTGTAATTTAGTGCCTACCCATATACTGTAAGGCCGTCCGTCAGCGGCAATCCAATAGCAAACTGCCACAGGTAAATATTCACGGGTGAAGGACTATGCTTATGCAGAGGAAGATGAGATGGTCAGGGTGGTGTTTGGCACAAACTCCGCGAAACTGCGAGAGAAAGTTTTAAGTGCCGGGACTTCGGTAACATTAGATACAGCTATGGACATAGCACGACATGGCACCAGCACAGCTGGGAACCTTCGATGCATGTACACCGAGTGGCTCACGTGAACTGACGCAGTGCACAGACAAAAAGCAACAGTTCCAAAGAGCACTGAACAAAAAATGAATTACAGAATTGAAAAGGCAGCAAAAAAATATGAAACGTCTGATACATACAAGCATATTCATAAATGCAGCTACTGTGGAAACAAAGCACACGGTGGAAAAAGTAAATGTCCCGCTAAAGGAAGACAGTGTAAAAAAACCCGTGCATGCAGTGTGTCGGGTCTCAGATAAAGAAGAAGACGAGCTGTTTATTGATGCAGTAAGAAATGAATCGATGAATGAAACCTGTCATCTTTACAACGATTGACAAACACGGAATGTAACTTGAACACAACACATCCTACAAATATGAACCTGATTAAAAGAAATAATGATAATCAAATCCTTGATGACAGCAACACTCAGTAAAACTCACAAAACAATTACTGTATATTGACAGTCATGTTACATTATTTTTAAAATGTTCCCTTTTCTTTTTCATAGCTTCTTTAACACACTACGTCTCCGCTGCAATACGCGGGTATATATATATGTATATATATACCTCGATCTACATACTCGAATAATGGATACTTTATTCGCCTTCAATGATTGTTTTGGTAAAGCCATACTCAGTGTATTCATTAGATGAACGGTAAAAATGTAAGAGCGAGGGGAGGATGACTTATTGAGGCATGCAGGCAAAACCATAATAGCACGCGGGCTCGATGTACGAAAAAATATATCTTTTCAAGTTCTATTTAGTCCATATGTGTCAAACTCAAGGCCCGCAGGCCACATCCGGCCCGGCGTGTAATTATATCCGGCCCGCGAGATCATTTTATATACTGTATTATTGTTATTAATGGCCCGGGATATGAAGCGCTGGTAACACAATAAACTACAGATCCCATAATGCAGCGCTTCAGCTGCCTTGCGTAACACTTACGCGCCCCGCGGTCTCTTCAGTCGTTTCCTTACTTTGCGAAGGAAGCAGCTTTCTCACAGCTTCTGCACTGTTTTATAAATGAACGATATATAAGAAAGAACTTTTTCCTTGCTTCGCCAACGAAGCAGCCTTTTTATTTAATCCACGGGTTCTCCGCTGTTTCATTGTTCATTTATTACGATTTTTATAGTTATTGTGTAGGTTTTATTTAATCCACGGGTTCTCTTCTGTGTTCACTGCGGTGTCTTCTTTCGTTTACGAGCTTCGCCAAGGAAGCAGCTTTCTCACAGCTTCTGCACTGTTTTAAAAACGAACGACATATAAGAAAGTCCTTTTTCCTTGCTTCAACAACGAAGCAACCTTTTTATTTAATTCACGGGTTCTCCGCTGTTTCATTGTTCATTTATTACGATTTTTATAGTTATTGTGTAGGTTTTATTTAATCCACGGGTATTTCACCGCTGCGAAGCGCGGGTATTTTGCTAGTTTTGAATAAAATGGTGGATATGTTATACAAAGCAAATAGGGAAAAGTAAAATACTGAAACACAAAACAGTGTCTATATACAGTGATGTGAAAAACTATTTGCCCCCTTCCTGATTTCTTATTCTTTTGCATGTTTGTCACACAAAATGTTTCTGATCATCAAACACATTTAACCATTAGTCAAATATAACACAAGTAAACACAAAATGCAGTTTTTAAATGATGGTTTTATTATTTAGGAAAAAAAATCCAAACCTACATGGCCCTGTGTGAAAAAGTAATTGCCCCCTAGTTAAAAAATAAACCTAACTGTGGTGTATAACACCCGAGTTCAATTTCCGTAGCCACCCCCAGGCCTGATTACTGCCACACCTGTTTCAATCAAGAAATCACTTAAATTGGAGCTGCCTGACACAGAGAAGTAGACCAAAAGCACCTGAAAAGCTAGACATCATGCCAAGATCCAAAGAAACTCAGGAGCAAATGAGAACAGAAGTAATTGAGATCTATCAGTCTGGTAAAGGTTATAAAGCCATTTCTAAAGTTTTGGGACTCCAGCGAACCACAGTGAGAGCCATTATCCACAAATGGCAAAAACATGGAACAGTGGTGAACCTTCCCAGGAGTGGCCGGCCGACCAAAATTACCCCAAGAGCGCAGAGACGACTCATCTGAGAGGTCACAAAGACCCCAGGACAACGTCTAAAGAACTGCAGGCCTCACTTGCCTCAATTAAGGTCAGTGTTCACGACTCCACCATAAGAAAGAGACTGGGCAAAACGGCCTGCATGGCAGATTTCCAAGACGCAAACCACTGTTAAGCAAAAAGAACATTAGGGCTCGTCTCAATTTTGCTAAGAAACATCTCAATGATTGCCAAGACTTTTGGGAAAATACCTTGTGGACCGATGAGACAAAAGTTGAACTTTTTTGGAAGGCAAATGTCCCGTTACATCTGCCGTAAAAGGAACACAGCATTTCAGAAAAAGAACATCATACCAACAGTAAAATATGGTGCTGGTAGTGTGATGGTCTGGGGTTGTTTTGCTGCTTCAGGACCTGGAAGGCTTGCTGTGATAGATGGAACCATGAATTCTACTGTCTACCAAAAAATCCTGAAGGAGAATGTCCGGCCATCTGTTCGTCAACTCAAGCTGAAGCGATCTTGGGTGCTGCAACAGGACAATGACCGAAAACACACCAGCAAATGCACCTCTGAATGGCTGAAGAAAAACAAAATGAAAACTTTGAAGTGGCCTAGTCAAAGTCCTGACCTGAATCCAATTGAGATGCTATGGCATGACCTTAAAAAGGCGGTTCATGCTAGAAAACCCTCAAATAAAGCTGAATTACAACAATTCTGCAAAGATGAGTGGGCCAAAATTCCTCCAGAACGCTGTAAAAGACTCATTGCAAGTTATCGCAAACGCTTGTTTGCAGTTATTGCTGCTAAGGGTGGCCCAACCAGTTATTAGGTTCGGGGGCAATTCCTTTTTCACACAGGGCCATGTAGGTTTGGATTTTTTCTCCCTAAATAATAAAAAATAATTTAAAACTGCATTTTGTGTTTACTTGTGTTATATTTGACTAATGGTTAAATGTGTTTGATGATCAGAAACATTTTGTGTGACAAACATGCAAAAGAATAAGAAATCAGGAAGGGGGCAAATAGTTTTTCACACCACTGTAGGTGAGCCACCTTATCCATAGTAAAGCAGAAAGCCACGATTGAATATATCAAAATATGTAATTCCTTCAATAATAAAAATATATTAAAATAAAATACAGTGAGGAGAGTACAGTCCATTTTAATTAGAAATTTTAATGAACAGAGATGAAAATAATGAAAATGTATTATGAAGATGTTGTTGTCCCATTAAAAAAACACAAAAAAACAGACTGGTTATTAAATGCTTTACATGTTTTCTTTGAACTGAAGCAACAATCTTTCTCAGTGGTCATAGAGCACTTTATAACATGACAAGTTAGGTACTACTTTGTAGAAACCACTCTACCACTCACTACTGCACTCACGCTCTCCCTTGCTCGCTCGCTCTCTCTCTCTCCAATTCCTGGACCAAAAAAAAAAAAAAACTACCTCCTGTTTGAAAATGGAATTTCTTTTGCTATGTTCAGACTAGAGCAAAGCAGGGAAAGCCCAAAGGTCCTTGCATGGAGGAGTAAAGATGCAAAAATGTATTCATCTTGAATACCAAATTGGGAATAAGGCCTACCTTTTCTTGGATTTTACTTAAGAAAGGCAGGTTAGAAATAGGTTTAAAATTTTCAAAAGCAGAGGAGTCAAGATTATTTTTCTTGAGGAGGGGTTTAACTACAGCAGTCTTAAGACAGTCTGGGAAGATCCCCGTATCTAATGATAAATTTACCATGTCAAGAATACGATCAAATAGCACACCAGATACTTCTTTGAAAAAACTTGTATGCAGGAATATCACAGTGCCATCATAAGGCAGGACCTACAGTCTATGATATATGCACATTCTAATTCTATTGGACACACATTTAACTGGAACAATGTGCAAATAAAATTCAGAGCTAATACCAAGAGTGCCAGAGAACTGGCTGAATTGTGGCTATCAAATGAAAACACCATTAACAGACACCTGGACTTGAACCCAACATATACATGCTTAAAAAGAAGAACACTCAAATAATGAAAACATTATGACCAAAACCCTCTGAACCCCACCTTATTACCGCCCCCCCCATTGTTATAGATTGACTTTCATTCCTGTATGTTCAATCATTTTCCTCTGATTATAACACCTGGTAGGTTGTTGAAAACTTTGTAATAAAAAGCATTTTATGGTATGTGACTCATTTTCTTCCTTTGTGGATTTCTAGCTACTAATACTATATGTTCTGCAATGTGTATATGTATATGACAGTGGTGTAAAAGCGTCTCTTACTGTAATCATTATGGTTTCAGTCTAAACTTGTATTGTATCACTCAACAATTTAGTGCTAATATGGTGAAAATCGGAGATAAAAAAAAAACACAAAGAACTACCCACATCTTTCTTCTGTATGGCCATTTGTACTTTGTTCAGCCTGGAATTTGTGCTTTTAGGTTTTGCTCACTATCTTTAGATGTGTTATACTATATATATATATATATTAGCAAAAATAGCAAAATACCCGCGCTTCGCAGCGGAGAAGTAGTGTGTTGAAGAAGCAATGAAAAAGAAAAGGAAACATTTTGAAAATAACGTAACATGATTGTCAATGTAATTGTTTTGTCACTGTTGTTAGTGATGAGTGTTGCTGTCATATATATATATATATATATATTTATATTTACACACACACATAAACATATATATATACATATCTATACATATACACATATATACACATACACATATATAAACATATATATACATATACATACATATCTACATATATACACACACAGCTATTTCGTATCAGTGCAATACGCTGCTTGTTAAAACTCCCGCTCTTACGTGCAAGTCTGCGTGGATATTATGAACTATCATATTTGTTCAAGTTCTATTTAAATTTTAAATAGAAGGAATTTTTATTTAGTCGACAGAAATATCTTTGGTAGGAATGGTAAAAACAGACAGGAATATTATTCGTGAATAAATCAACTCAAACCTTAAATAACTTAAAAGAACAAACATTCAAATTTCTTTACTCTTATGTAAATTTATATAAAAAATAAACTTAGATTTTAAATATCCCAAAAGATTTTGCTCTCCATAAAAATATATCCTTTCAAAATTATACAAATTCAAATATGAACATGCTGCATAACAAAACCTGGAAATATAAATAAAATGTGTTCCTTTCAGCAATAACAAATCAAATCATTAAGTTGTCTTTGCTCATATGTCATTTTAGAGCTGGACGCCTGGCATCTATTTTTGGCAACAGGTTCGTTTATGTTTGGTGTGAGGTTCTGTGTTGTGGAGATTCTCAGGATGGATTGCAGGTGCTCATCAGTGAGGCGACTCCTGTGTGCTGTTTTGTTAGTCTTTATCACTGAGAAGAGCTTCTCACACAGATATGTGCTACCAAACATGCACAAGGTTCGAGCCGCATGTAGGCAGGCTTTTTTTGTTCTTCAAAGTCACCAAAGCGCCGTGCAAACTCAGTGCGCTCGGTGTATCAGCAAAGTGCGATTTGGGAACACCGTAGTGACGACTTGGTTTAACATTACTTGGCAACAGGGAAAGTTGCACTGGTGCATTTGTGTCTCCCATAAAAGCAACTTCACTTGAAATCACTTTGTGATTGTGCACGGGTTAAAACGTCCGCTGGTGTCAGATTCTTATTTAATTCTTCTGCTTTCTGTATCTTCTGCATTGCATTCAGGTCTTTCAGCCTCACTGATGAGCACCTGCAATCCATCCTGAGAATCTCCAC